>NC_081376.1:4338128-4485732 GCF_030684315.1 Stegostoma tigrinum | reverse complement strand
GGAAAAAAAAATGTCTTGGGTGGTGGGGTCTGATTGTAGATGGCGGAAGTGTTGGGGGATGATTCGTTGTATCCAGAGACTGGTAGTGTGGTATGCGAGGACTAGGGCGAATTCTCTTGGCAGTTATTGCGAGGGCAAGGTATGAGAAATGAGGTGCAGGAAATGTGGGAGACACAGTTGAGGGCATTCTCGACCTCTGCGTGCGGGGGGCGGCGGCGTGGTTGCAGCCCTTGAAGAATGTGGAAGTCTGGAATATGCGGCAGTGGAATGCCTCCTCCTGGGGAGCAGATGTGGCAGAGGCGAAGGAACTGGGAATAGGGGATGGAGTTTTTGCAGGAAGGTGGGTGGGAGGTGGTGTATTCCAGGTAGCTGTGGGAGTCGGTGGGCTTGAAACGAACATCAGTTTGTAGGTGGTTGCCTGAGATGGAGACAGCAAAGGTCCAGGAAGGCAAGGGATGTGTTGGAGATGGTCCAGGTAAACTGGAGGTTAGGGTGAAAGGTGTTGGTGAAATGGCTGAACTGTTCCATGTGTATGGTGTATAGGGACTCCAAATCATCCATGACCTCATCACCTCAGGTGGCCTCCTACCCATGGTCTCCAAACTCGTTCCCAACCCCGCATGGCTCACTTCTATCTCCATCCCAAAAATCCACAAACCCGCCTGTCCTGGTCGACCTACTGTCTCTGCCTATTCTTACTCCACCCATCTGGGCTCCATTTTCTCCCCAGGTCCTGGAACTCCCTACCTATATCAGTGACACCACCCACACCCTCCACCTCCTCCAGAACTTCCAATTCCCTGGTCCCCAACACCTCATTTTCACCATGGATGCCCAATCCCTATACACCTGCATTTCCCATGCAGATGGCCTCAAGGCCCTCCGCTTCTTCCTGACCCGCAGACCCAACCAGTCCCCCCGCCAACAATACCCTCATCCACCTAGCCGAACTCGTCCTCACCCTCAACAACTTCTCTTTCGATTCCACCCACTTCCTACAGACAAAGGGGGTGGCCATGGGTTCCCGCATGGGCCCAAGCTATGCCTGCGTCTTTGTAGGGTTACGTGAAACAGCCCCTCTTCCGCACCTACACTGGCCCCAAACCCCACCTCGTCCTCCGTTACACTGATGACTGTACTGGCACTGCCTCATGCTCCCAAGAAGAGCTCAAACAGATCCATTTCACCAACACCTTCCACCCTAACCTTAAGTTCATCTGGACCATCTCCAACATACCCCTTGCCTTCCTGGGCCTTTACTGTCTCCATCTCAGGCAACCACCTAAAACCCGATGTCCATTTCAAGCCCACCGACTCCCACAGCTACCTGGAATACACCACCTCCCACCGACCTTCCTATAAAAATTCCATCCCCTATTCCCAGTTCCTTCGCCTCCACTGCATCTGCTCCCAGGAGGAGGCATTCCATTCCCGCACATGCCAGATGTCCTCATTCTTCAAGGGCTGCAACATCCCCCCCCACCTCCCCCAACCACAGTGGTCAAGAATGCCCTCGACTGTGTCTCCCACATTTCCTGCACCTCATCCTTCACACCCTGCCCTCGCAATAACCGCCAAAAGAGAATCCCCCAGTCCTTACATACCACCCTACCAATCTCCAGATACAATGCATCATCCTCTGACACTTCTGCCATCTACAATCCGACACCACCCCACCCGTGGTCTGCCTTCCAGAGAGACCACTCTCCACAACTCCCTTGTCTGCTCCACACTCGCCTCCAACCCCACCACGCCCAGCACCTTCCCTGCAACCGCAGGAAGTGCTACACCTGCCCCCACACCACCTCCCTCACCCATATCCCAGGCCCCAAGATGACGTTCCACATTGGTGGATGTGCAGGTGAACATCTGCTTAATGTGGTATACTGCATCCGCTGTACACTATGTGGCTTCCTCCAAATTGGGGAAACCAAGCAGACTGCTTTGCAGAACACCTACGCTCAGTTCACAGTAAACAACTGCACCTCCCAGTCCTGAACCATTTCAACTCCCCCTCCCATTCCTCAGACGACATGTCCATCCTGGGCCTCCTGCAGTACCATAATGATGCCACCCATAGGTTGCAGGAACAGCAACTCATTCCGCTTGGGAACCCTGCAGCCCAATGGTATTAATGGGGATTTCACCAGCTTCAAAATCTCCCCTCTCCCCGCCGCATCCCAAAGCCAGCCCAGCTCATCCCCACCTGCCTAACTTGTTCCTCTCACCGATCCCCTCCTCCCACCTGAAGCCGCACGTCCATTTCCTCCCTACCAACCTCATCCTGCCCCCATCACCTGTCCAGCCTCCCCACAGGGACCTATCCCCTCCCATACTCTCCTCTCCACCTATCTTCTCCTCTATCCATCCTCAGCCCGCCTCCCCCTCTGTCCCTATTTATTTCAGAATCATCTCCCCATCCCCCTTTTCTGATGAAGGGTCTAGGCCTGAAAAAGTCAGCTTTTGCACTCCTGTGATGCTGCTTGGCCTGCTGTGTTCATCCAGCCCCACACTGTTATCTATGTACTAGTTGTTCCTTTATCAAGAAAGATTGGCTCGAATGATTCCACTGATAAAAATGTTATCTTATGAGGAAAGGCTGGGCCTGCAACATAATTGGAAGAACAAATTACTGAAGTATGTAATTGCCAATGTGGATGTGGAGATGTTGGAGGGGAGTGTGGAACGGGGCGGGGCGGGGGGGGGCTTGTCTGGGAGATGACTAGCCAGCTGAATGAGTAAAAAGGTCAGCCGATGCATGTTAGGTTGAAAGCTGTGCATCTCAGCCAGTTACTGCAAATTATAGATATCAACAACCAACAATTGCATGGTACAGATCATACAACAAAACTCAGATGGACAGTGGTGAAAGCTTTGAAACAAACTAAAGTCTGGCAGACTGGTAAATGAATATGCAGTAGTAACTTAACAGCACCAAAACAAAAAAGGTGGTGGTCATGGAAATCATTTCAAAACAAGAATGCACCTACTAGAATGGGGGTTGAAACAGGCAGCATTTGCAGAGGCTGTCCTACACATAGGAGTGTGCATTATTTTCCTTCAGCAAAAATTTCACTTTCGTGCACATGATCGAGTGCTAAACTGCCAATTCCTTAACTGTTGTAATTGTAGCATTAAAGAGACAAGATTATTAGCCCTGCTGTACACCAACATCCCAAATGCTCCGTTAATCTCACTGCAAATCCACTAGCAATTCCAGAAGTGGAAGAGCACAAATATCACTTACTTCACAAAATACTAGTGAAACACAAGTCACTTGCCTATACCCACGTAACTGAAAAATTCTTACCACAACAGGAAAGTAGACCTTTCACTCTTGGTTGTTAAATAGTGCTATATTCTTTAACATACAAGATGTGTGAGCTTCACATGTAAGCAACATCTCACACACACAGGATTATGCATCCACATGTAACAGCTCCTGCCAGATCAAACATCCAATTAGCTGTGAGCAACTTTTGATTTGACAGAAAATTAATGTGGAAAATCTTGAAACTTGATTATGGATAGACTGATGTACTGACATAACTTTCATACGTGATAAAAACATACCAAAAATCCCCTTCCCCTCCCCCATTTCTGAAGGGTCCGGACCCGAAACATCATCTTTTGTGCTCCTAAAATGCTGTTCATCCAGCTCCACACCTTGTTATCTCGGATTCTCCATCATCTTCAGTTCCTATTATCTCAGTTTATACCAGTGGGAGTAAAAGATATTTTAAAAACCAAAATGAATAAATCTTAAAGATTTTGTTTTAAGATTACTGGCTCGCGAGTAAAGCTAGTAATTGTACACCAGGTTTTAAAAAAACCAAGTAATTACATAGAGATCAAGGAAAATAAATCTGAACTTCAGGGATTCAATGATTTGATTAGTGATATTTAGCCTCTTCTATTTCAAAGTGGATCACTAAAAACTATTGTCTCTACTGCAACATTCGAGAAAAATGCAGGGAATAATCTTGAATTATTAATCCTCTGAATTATTCAGTACCATAGGGCAAATGCAATTTAGAACAAAGCACTGCATCAAGTACTTAAAATTCCACCTACCATAAGCAGTTTAAAAAGCTTATTTATACACAAATTCCTCTGGATCAATAGAGCATAACTTGAAGCATGTACACAGAATTTACAGACAGGTAGACAAACATAACAGTTACAGCTGCATTAAAAACAGAATTCAATTAACTTCCTCTCCCAAATCCTCCTCTGAAAAGTTCAGCATTCTATCAGAGAAGATTCTTGTTCATCCAGTCTAATAGACAATAGTACAGTCCTTTGTTTAGCTTACAGGAGTAATTCACATGTAAATTCCATGAGACCCTCAAATTTTCCTTATATCCATTGAGCTAGGCATTTTAACATCAGCTGTTTTCAATTTCAAGGAAGCCCACAGTCAAGTAACTCTAAACATAGAGCTCTCAACATGTTATTGGTATCAACAGCACAACCCCACGCAGCTCTCAACCAAATAAAAACAATTGTGGCAAGAAGCTGGATTTTATCCTAATTCATTCCTCAAATATACAAACATTTGCTACCAGAACTCTACCAGATGACTGGTTAGAAAACAGGCAAACAATAACAGGTGTAATTTGTGGGTCTTTTACAAATTTGAATCAAGTTTTCGTGGGTAGATTATAGAACTTTTGATTTGTAATGAAAGCATGGGGTATCTTTCCCCTTGTGAAGAATCTTCGCGGTCAACCCACCACTATTTATCAAAAAGATGGAGGGGATTAAAGCAGAGCATAACTGGCTGGACTGAATGACCTATTTCTGTGCTGATAAAATGTAAACTAAAACATTAAGCTAATTCCATTATCATCCTTCAAGAAAATATATCCACTTATTTATACCATGTCCTGATACAGTTTGTACACCATTCCAGAAACTAAGCTTTGTCCACATGCATAAATTTACTATTTTCCTCACTCTAGGCTATAGTCCAGGATACCAACTGCATCAGGTAAAGAATTTTCAGACCACTACCTACAATAGCAATGAAAGTGCTCATTGTCAAAAGTGATCAAGAATGCACTAACTTCAATTTCCAATCACAAATCAGTAAAACCAAAGAAAGGTAGACAATAAAAGGAAAAGAATTCAACTTATTGTATTACTCTGCTATAAAAATACCAAAATTATGACCGGCTACAATTTTAATGCATAAGCATCCTGTTGTCCACAGGATAAAATTCTTTCCACTTCCTCTACTTTGCTTTTACTGTAGTCAATTAGTTTCTGTCTTTGGAACCCAAAATTTTTGTGACGAACAATTTAGGAAGAAACAACTATGATTAAACTCCTAAATATGCTAAAAAGAATCCAGTACTTACTGTCTATCCCCAAGCCTTGAGATGGTGATGAGCTATGTGCGTCTCTGAATGCCAAAACCATGTCTAGAAATTCATACAAGCAAACAGGGGATCGAGAACGAGGAGGGTGAAGTGGGGGAAGAGAAGAAATGCAGCACAAAACCTCCACTAAATATGATCACTTGAAGACTAAATTTTTGGTTTAAGAAAAGCACTCACTGGCAAGAGAGACATTTTGCACCAGAGATCAAACACAGAAAGCCACCTTTCATATGCTATTTCTGCCACCTCCAATCTGGTAATATACTAGTACCTTCTTCCCACTTTCAGTATTGCAAACAGACCAATCTTTCTGTGGTAACAGTCTACATTTCCACTCACACTCCTTTGGCAAACACCTTTCCATGCAAGTTCAGACAATGCGACAACTGCCCATTCATTTATTTTCTCCCTCTTCAACATCCAGGGTTCCAAACACTTCCACATGGAACAGCAATTCACCTCTAGCTTAGTAAATTGTGTTTGTTACCCGTTACCATCTTCTCACCTGTTACTGTATAGTCCTCTCCAAACTGGGCAGGTTAAAGCACTTATTCATTCAAATTACTGGTCAACTCAATTCTCAATCCTAATTTAACCTTCTGTTCTGTCTACTATACTGAACTAGTTTAACTCTCATTTGAAGCATAGTACTTCATCTTTCTATTAGTTTCTTTATAGCCCTAACAGTTTACCAACTTGAGGCCTTACCAGCATTGCATTTATCTCAGACAATGTTTTTGCACCAAAGGAGGACTACACCACAATCACTGGAAATGGAAGAGGGAGGGGCAGATCACTCCTGCCAAAAATCTTCTCTGCAACACTCTTAGTCAGGCCAAGATTTACAAAATTTGCAAAGCTTCTCCTTCTGATATCTATTTGTAATAATTTCAGGCTCCTGCCACCACCTATTGCTTTTTGTGGTGTCATTAACTTCATTTTACATTACTTCAGGATCACTTCCAGGGATTAACTTCTGCTCCTTTGGCTGTTAACTGCAAAGGATGTTTAGGAGTTTAATCGTAGTTGTTTCTTCCTAAAAATTGTTTGTTTATCACAAAGGTTTTGAGTTCTAAAGAAAGAAATTGACAGTTATAATGAAGATGGGCCTTAGAGCAATAGGTATCTGTGGACTGAGATGGTCCAAATTGCTCACTGGTATTAGAAATCACAAATCTACAGCTGTATAAACTGGCCCAGGTGCCAAAATGGACAGACTTCAAACTGATCTGGTAACTTGAGACTGGGAACCCATGGCATGCTGTGGGCTGGAGAGTGTGGCAAAGTTGTACTCAAAACACAAACACATTCTACAACTTTGTGGCCTGGCATAGTGGGGTCAACCCACAGCATGTTGACTGCTGCTGTTCAAAGCAGTAGCTCACCATCTTCTCATGGTTAACTACAGACAGGTAGTCAGTGCTGGACCAGCCAGTGACACCCACATCCCACAAGTGTTTAAAATTCAACCCAACTTCCATTTGGCAAGTGCTACTAGATCAGCCCCACATTCCACATGGTTAAAAACAAAGGCACTGGTATTTTGCTCTTAGTGGAAGGAAGATCATTCCATCTGCTGAAAGGTGGTCAAGTTCCATAAAAAGAAATGAAGGAAATTTTGAAACATTAAAATCACACTGCACTTTTGTCCTCACTAGGGTGAAAGTCAAACTAAAAGCAGTTTTCTTACATTGAACACAAATCTCAGTTACTGAAACCATGTGACTGACCAGCTGTATTCTGATAATATTCACTACACCAGCCTTCTGTTAACTACTTTCATCACCACCACACAAGTATCAAAAATGTCAACTATGGGCAGCATAGGCCAAAATGCAAATATATTCTCACCTATTGAAAAAGATCATTTCTGGTTTCACATTGTGTCTCCACATAATTTCCATATGGCAATTGACAATGCCCAAACTATAAAACAGCAATGGCACAATCTTTTTAAAGTGTACATTGATCTACAAGCCCAATTAGACAGAAATTACTTCAGAATAGCACTATTAAAACTAGAAGATTTCAGTATTTTGCCATATAGGCACTTAAATGCTCTGGCTGTGCAAGTAATCAGCCTTGCTTTCTTCTCCTTGCCAGCCTGTATTTAACTCTAATCTAAACGATTAAAAAAATAAGAATCAAATTCTTAAGTCATGATGGAGTTGCCAGTGTTGGACTGGGGTAGACCAAGCCAGAAATCACAAAACCAGATTACAGTGCAGCAGGTTTATTTGAAAACACAAACTTTCAGAGCCTCTCTCCTCCTTCAGGTGTTTCTTTCAACAGGAATGTAAATTATGGGCTCATGCCACAAACATCAACATCTCTCTTTTTTTTAAAATTCAAAAAACACTTTCTGGAATTAAAAATAAAACCAAATTTCAATTTTAGCAGAGAAAAATTGACAGAAGTAAAACAAATTAGCACAAGCAAATCAGAGATAATGGAAACTACTGATGTTGGAGACTCCTAGATAACAAGGTGTAGAGCTGGACGAACACAGCAGGCCAAGCAGCATCACAGGAGCAGGAAAGCTGACATTTCAGGTCTAGACCCCTCTTCAGAAATGGGGGAGGGGAAGAAGGTTCTGAAATAAATAGGGAGAGGAGGGGGAGGTGGATTGAAGATGGATAGAGGACAAGACAGGTAGAGAGGAGACAGACCGGTCAGAGGCGCGGATGGAGCCAGTAAAGGCAAGTGTAGGGAGGAGATAGGTCAGCCCAGGGAGGATGGACAGGTCAAGGGGGAGGGATGAGGTTAATAGGTAGGAAGTGGGGTGCAGCTTGGAGGTAGGTGGAAAATGGGAGAGGGGAAGAACAGGTTAGGCAGGTGGGGACGAGCTGGGCTGGTTTTGGGATGTGGTAGGGGGAGGGGAAATTTTGAAGCTTGTGAAATCCACATTAATACCATGGGCTGCAGGGTTCCCAAGCGGAATGAGTTGCTGTTCCTGCAACCTTCGGGTGGCATCGTTGTGGCACTGCTTGAGGCTCAGGATGGACATGTTGTCTGAGGAATGGGAGGGGGAGTTGACATGGTTAGCGACTGGGAGGTGCAGTTGTTTATTGTAAACCGAGCATAAAGTTTAGCAGCACACTATTGCACTTAAGATACCATATTTTGCATGTGTCCTTGAACAAAAAGGCAAGTCTACACCTAGTAATGGATTTTGTTTAAAAAAAGGATAACATAAAATGGATTCACACCAGCAGATTAAGAACGTGGACCTGACAAATACAATGCTAACATCAGAAGGTAAATTAGACACAATGTAAAAACAGGTTTTAAAAGTGAATTAGCAATTCAGTTTATACCCCATCCACATTATTTTCTATTGAAGTAACTGGGAAAGAGAACCAGTAAGGCATAAGATAATGAAATGACAGGGTGGATGAACACAGCAGGCCCAGCAGCATCTCAGGAGCACAAAAGCTGACGTTTCGGGCCTAGACCCTTCATCAGAGAGGATCTCTGATGAAGGGTCTAGGCCCGAAACGTCAGCTTTTGTGCTCCCGAGATGCTGCTGGGCCTGCTGTGTTCATCCAGCCTCACATTTCATTATCTTGGATTCTCCAGCATCTGCAGTTCCCATTATCACTGATACAGTAAGGCATAAAACAGGTAGTAGACATCCCATCGTTTGCTTCTCACTTTTACTAAATAGGCTTATTTCACAAGTTTCACCTGGCACCTTTAATATTGGCAGTATTTACAGCTGGCTTTCTCTTCAAGTTACTGATTTCTAAACTCCAGAGTCATGGAATTATGCCATTTGGTCTATTATACCCACACTGCGTTAACTTTCAACCTCACAGTACTTGGAACTTCAATACCTACAATTTACAAGCCCAGTGAAAAACCAAATAAAGAAGTTTGACTGAATTTACTTTCAAGATATCAGCCTGCTGCTCATTTTAGTAATTAGAAAAAATGCTTTAAACAGAATTTAGGTTGCTGTCCACCTAACTTATGGATTGGAAAAGTCATTTCTACAGTGTGAGGCCAATGGTTTTTTTTTTTGAAAATTGATGGGTGAAAATATTTGTGTTTTGACCTATGCTGCTGTACTGTGTAGGTGACACCTGAGACAGCTTACAAATGCCCAATCTACATTGTTAAAAAATCTAACTGCTTTAAGTTTTGTTAGCTCAGTAACTTGATCACAAAAAGTGTTTCATCCAACTCAAAAAGTGATTTTTCCAAATATTAAGCATACTGGTACAGATTGTCAAAAGCCACCTGCCATTTCAGACCACATTTTCAGTTTCATGAAAAAAAAGCAAAAGTTGTAAGTCACTCTCAGACACTTAAGCACTGACAGTGGACACCCTGCACCTCAACCAACAGTAATATGCTCCAAAATTACTACAAGTATGATCTGTTAACTAAAGCAATGCTGGGTATTTATGAGAATCAGTTTTGCACGAAACCATTATGACCCCCATTACTCAATTTGGAAAAAGGTTGACCCCTGGTTAGGGCAAAATTAACAAAGGAGCATGGCAAGCTCAGAGGCTGTAAAGCTACTGTTTCCAAGTGTTTCACAAAAGGAGAGAACAAGAGGATATTTTACTTAAAGCTTTACATATCATTGGTTAGGTTCAACTGGATTACTGTCCAATTCTAGGCATCTCATGAAGAAGTCAATTCTTTAGAAGGTACAGAGTTGGTTTACTAGAATGCTATTAGTAATGAGAGAATCCAGTTTATATAGGGAGACTAAAGAAGTTGGGATTCTCCTTAAACCACAGACAGAATGTTGACAGATGTAATGAAACTGTCCAAAATTAAACAAGTTTGGAGAGAATAAAGTAGGAAATATTTCTCCTGACCAGTGAGTCAGTGACCCAAGGGCAGATTTAAGACAAATGCCAGAAGTACCAAAAGGGAGATGAAAAATGTTGGTAGTCTGGGGACTATGATCTACAAGGAGGAGCAAAAGAAACAGATTCAGTATGAAAATTCAAATAACAAAATCAAGCATTTGCAGGGCTATGCAGGGAGGGAGGGAATCTGTTGGTGGAAAAACGTATTGAATGGAGCCAGTTGAGATACTAGGCTAAAAATGGTTTCTGTAAAATTGAGTTTAACAGTGATCCTGTTGTGAAAATTATACATCAGTAAATGAAAATGAAGAAATGCGCCGAGAGTAGACAGCTCATTTTTCAATTCAGACTTCATATGCGCACTCAGCAATTTACTTCCCAAAAAAAAAATCGGCAATATAGTTTGAGGTCATTAAAGGACAGCACTTCAGATAACCATGATAGCAAAACGGTAAGTCGATGTAACCTACAAAAAATCCATTACATGCCCAACAGTTTCCATCATTCTCTCAATTATACTGCAAATTTCAAGAAAGAGATGGATAGAGCTTTTAAAGATAGTGGAATCAAGGGTTATGGGGATAAGGCAGGAACAGGACACTGATTGTGGATGATCAGCTATGATCATAATGAATGATGGCGCTGGCTCAAAGGGCCGAATGGCCTACTCCTGCACCCATTGTCTATAAATTATGAGGCAGAAAAAAGGATATTAAAAAACACACAGGGAAGACTGTGAAGGGAAGAAATTACTGCAGAGAAGCAGGTACCTTTATTGAAAGTAAGCACATAAAAACTTAACCTATTTGAAATTAGCTGAAATTGGTGTTTCTTTTAAAAGAAAACAAAGAACATTTATATAATCCTACACTGGAACATCCAAATAAAACCTGTTTTGCCAAACTGGATGACAAATCTGGTAGACAGCTTGGCACATTATGAAATGCAGCAACTGATTCAATTACTGATAGATATTCATGCAACAATACACCACACACATCATACAACCTCATTAAAATCAGCAGTGATCCCTACAAACCCAGAAAGCCCATACAAGAGAAATTAATATACCTACTTGAAAAATATGGAGATCTTGAGAAAAGGTAGTGCACTGCCTTCTTAAATCACTTAAGTGAATCAGATGTACTGTGGTGTAATTAGGAAGGGAATTCCTTTACAGCTGTAAATCTAAAATTTTGGAACAGTACAGTAAATGTAGTTCCAGGTCAGTATACTAGTGTACCTTCAAACAGTTTGCCGATAGTGATACCCCAAGTGCCTTGTCCTTGCAGTAGAGCAGTTGTGCGCTTAGGAGCAGCTTTGGAAGAAATCTGGGTGAGTCAATGCAATGAATCTTGCATGACATATGCTGCCACCACTGTGCATTGGTGGTTAAGAGAATGAATGTTTAAGTCAGATGGGGAAGCAACGATCAAGTGGCCTTATTTCTCTAATGTCAAACTTCATCCAGGAAAGCAGTAGAAGTATTTCATCTCTCTCCCGATTACTGCCTTGTTGATGGTGGACACACTTTGGGGTTCAAGGAGGGAGGTACATGATTCAATTCCTAGCCTGGTGCTGTTTAGTTTTGAGGGGTTGACAGAGAAAGAAGAGATTTCACCATTTCAGCACTGATATCAAGTGTTCAAGGGGAGATGTTTAAATGATTTGTTAGAAGTGATCATTAATGCCACCTAGGTGCCAGACAATGTTATAATTATGCAATCATAAGTTTAGCTTTGGCAAGAGCAGGTTAGAGGCTGGGAATTCTACAGAGGGTAGCACCTGACTGTCCATAAGTTTGTCCAATATAATCTCACCTTCAACATTCACTCCAACAACCCATGCAGCCATCTGCAAAATGAACTGCAGTAACATTCCAAACCTCCTTTGACAGCATTTTCCAAACTTTACCATTAAGTACAAGGGCTGTGGATGCAACAGAACACTACCACTGGAGAACCTACAGCATCTTGAGTTGTAAGTATAATTGCCATTCTTGCATTGCTGCGTTAATATCCTGGAACTCTAACAGCGCAATGGATGTTCCTACACCACATCAGCCTTTTTAAACTGCTGTAGTCAATCTTCTACTATCAATACCTTCAAGGGCAATAACACTGACATAGTGATACACATACCCATGGACAAATAAATTTAAGTTGAAGGCCCACATGCAATTTTGTGCTAAACTTAGGTTCAATATATTTCAAGGACTTTCTTTGCCAAACCCAACACAATAGTCTCAAAAGAAGCCAAAGAAAAACGCACCTGCAGAAATCATCTCAAGCACCAACATGAACTACCAGTCCTGTATTCATGCCAATTCCACAATGAACTCTTCAGTTACAAGTGGACCTACCTAATACAATAGTCAAATGTCATATGGGCCTGACTAGCATGGTCTATGGTGAGGAATGTGACACAATCACAACAAATATCCAGTGAGGTCTCTCCACATTAAAGTACACATTGCTCCCAAACTTTTCTTGCTGTAGCATCAATCTCAGGTCTGTGCACAACAGTGGCTTCCAAAAGCAAAATCTATGCATTGGGACATTTGTGCACACAGTTCTCTACAACTGTGGCTTAGAGAGAAAAATGGGGAGGTGGTGGTAAGAAGGTTGTTCTGAGGGTGGGACTATCATTCAAGGAGTCTCAGTTACAGGTAGTTCTGGGATTTGGCCAGTCTTCTCCCCACACATCTTGACATCGGGGGTGTCTGCAATCAATCTGAAGAGTGAACAGCAATCATGTAGGATCATCACACTGACAAAAATCAGGGAACTTCGTAGTTAGCAGTCTGGTCAGTCACATCTAGGACCTGCTTGTGGCAGTCAGATCTGAGACAAATGCAGTCCTGATGGTCAGGGTATTGATCAGTGAAGAGGCTGCAAAGGGGGCACTTGGGGAGAGGGAGTTAACTGCCAAAAGTAGTGGGGCAGTCATAATGCGAGGGGTTGGAGGAGAAGTGGAGGCATGCTTCACTGGGGACATGTTGACCCAGGGAAAAGTCAAGCTATTTTAAAAAGGGGATAAAATGTATGAGCAAAAAAAGTCAAAACAGGCTGAGAATGGTTTTGTTAGTGATCATCACTGTGGCCTTCACACAGGAAGCAAAGAGAGGACCACAGAACATAACACAGTTCAGTACAGGCCCTTCAGCCATCAATGTTGCACTGATCTGTGAAACCAATCTGAAACCCATCTAATCTACACTATTCCATTACCATCCATAGGTTTATCCAATGACCATTTAAATGCCCTTAACGTTGGCAAGTCAGTGAACATCAGAAAAATAGGTGCCTTTTAGATCTCTCCCTTCACTTTAAACCTACACTGTGTAGGTTTAGGCTCCCCCTAGCACAGGGAGGAAAGACCCTGGTTATTAATCCTGTCCACATTTCTCCCCCCACCCCACCCATTTTCATATCAGAACTCCATTGTCTGCAGGCTTTTTTTTAAATCTGCAGGTCTGATATCCTCAAAAGAGGAATCTACCACATCACTTATCTGAGGACACAGATAGGCCTCAGTTTAATATCTTAAAACCACAGTGCAAGATTTACTCAGTACCATGCTGAAATGCCAGTTTTACAAAATCCACTAGTCCTTGCAGCAAATCTTCTGATCAGATGATCACGTGCTGAATTTTAGGTGCTACCTGTGAGCAAAAATTGATCTTGAGTGTAGGAATTAATTATGGATGATTTAAACTGGGAAGTACGTTGAGTTTTTTTTAATAAATTATATTAATTTCCTGTGGCGCTGCATACAGGAAGTCAGAAAAAGGTTGCTTAGTTAGGGCACAAATGGAGAATAGTGTCACACAGCAATATAGAAAGTGAAATAGACAATGTCTAAGAAAGTTTTTGCATAATTGTAAGATTCATAAAAAGTATTAAATAAATTGACACAATGAAAGTGTTTTTGACAATATGCACAATATATTCAAAATGTTACATGTTGTTAAAACCAAAAGAACTGCAGGTGCTGTAAATTAGGAACAAATACATAAGTTGCTGGAAAAGCACAGCAGGTCTGGCAGCGTCTGTGAAGAAGAAAAAAAAAATCAGTTAACATTTTGGGTCCAGTGACCCTTCCTCAGAACTCAAATTTTTTTCTTCAGATGCTGCCAGACCTGCTGAGCTATTCCAGCAACTTCTGTTTGTTTTACACGTGGTTGTTGGTTTTTCACTCATTTCTGTCAAAGTATGAAGTTGGACAATACCATTTCTAGAATCAAATTTAGAATAAAGCTCAACTGGCAGGGAAGTAAACATTAGAGACAGTAAAAGAAATATTGTCTTAGACTGAGATAGTTTGGTTTGGTTGACAGTGGCTCATCAATACGGATCAGAGACATGGGCTGACAGGCGACAGTCTAGCTATAGAATGGGGCTGGGGTGGGCATGGAGTCCAGTATCCTTCCAATGGCCTAGGCCAGCAACATGGTGAGTGAGAAGGAACAGCCAGCAAAAGTGAGAATGGGACTTGAAAATCTTATAGCAAGTGTAAAAAAAAAGGAGAATTTGGATTGCTGAGCAAATGAGACAGATTGTTTTTCACTGCATTAAGGGATCAGAAGCTCAAAATACACGTGGGAACACAAAGATGGCTGAATCAGCTGGCAAAAGCTCACTACAGTGCTGCAGAGATATGTGAAACACCATTGCTCCTTCTCAAAAAAAGGAAAATAGGGCAAGTTTAAGATATATGTTTCTTACTATTTCTTAACTAGTTTCCAGCATTTGCTATACATATCACTGTTTAGGTTGCAATACAAATGCAGAATCTTACATAGGTCTATCCTAACTTCACACATTTTGCAAAACAAGTTTCCAAACATTTGCTGGATCCTATCTTGCGGATGTTAGATTGAGTCAATATTGTTAATATCATGCCACGTTCACTGAGCAATAACAAATAATAACATGGTAGTAGCTTTGTCTCTGAGCAAACCAAGTCCAAGATCCTGCTGCCAAATAGTGCACATTCCACTTATAATCACACAAAGTAACTGACAAATTGCTCACCAATTTGCATGTTTAGGTGGTGTTTTCAAATACCACTTAAGTGACAATGTGTCAGAACAGGACCATCTGAATTCAGCACAACACAAAATATTGCATACATTCATGTCTCAAGTATCATTGGAAACAGTAGTAAATAAATTGTTAGACTGGCAGCCAAAATCCACAACCGCTCTGCTATGAACAGTAAAAAGTAGTGGTTAAAAGAAACATGCCAATTAAGAAAGGAAAGCAGAGTTGTGCTTAAAACATGCATTGCGTGTAAAACCAAAGAGACCAAAAGTAATAGAACCAATTAATGACGAGGAATGAAATGCAAGGTAAAAACATGGGAATAAAGAGATCACTGATCCAAGCTGGTAGATACAGACTGCCAATCACATCCAAGGTGTAACAAAATGTATTTACTCCGTGCAGCTTCAAACGATAGATGAGGAAACCTTTGGTTAGAATATTAGTTACTGTGTGCAGTGCCAATTAAGAATAAAAGCTCAGTTAATATTTTACATTAAGACTAATGTGGATAATACACTTTGATTTATGTAAATAAAGTTGAATTCCTATTAGCTGAATTATCACATTTTGAATATAATAACTGATCTGTATCAAGGGGCAACAGGCCTGTAATGACATCCAAGTTGAATTGGTCTGTCACACCTTCAAATTCATTAACCAAATCTTCCCATTCTGGTTAAGACTACTGGTAACTGGAAACCATTTCACCAAGGAAGTACTCTGAGGATGTCCAGACACTTTCCAGCTCCTGAGGAAAGAAGAGACAACACAACAAGGCAAGCTTAGAGATCAAATCCACCAGTTAAATGGCAGCAATGTGGAAGCAGTTTTGGATAACAGCCAGAAAAAAAAATTAGTGTACACTGACCAAAGGTTCCACCGGACTTTAAAGAAAACCACCAGCAGTATGGGTCGGAGGAAAACTGAGGCTGATATATTCTTGAGTGTGATAGTGGGAATTGCAGATGCTGGAGAATCTGAGATAACAAAGTGTGGAGCTAGATGAACACAGCAGGCCAAGCAGCATCTCAGGAGCACAAAAGCTGACGTTTCAGGCCTAGACCCTTCATCAGAGAGGATGAAGAAGGGTCTCGGCCCAAAACGTCAGCTTTTGCGCTCTTGAGATGCTGCTTGGCCTGCTGTGTTCATCCAGCTCCACACTTTGTTATCACTGATATATTCTTAACAGCATTTAAGATTTTACTTAGGTGAAAACAAAACAGCTTGGTTTCTTAAACATAGCTGGCCAAGAACTGCACATTCCGGCCCTAAAATAGACTTAGGATGACTTCCAAGGGTGTTCCCTCCTTTTCAGTTTGCTGTATCAGGGAGGAATGACTGTTTTAGTCCCATTAATCAAGATCCTTTCCTCCCAGCAGTTAGCAGCAACATGTTTTTTTAAAAAAGCTAGTTTCCCATTGCCTCTTAAATATAACCTCAGGAGTTAGTGATAACCAATTCGCACATGCTGTTAAACAGTAGATAACATGTCTACCATGCCTCAGTTCAAGAGTAAATGGCCTTCTTGGTCACTTTAATTGTATAACTTGTTCCAGATTGAAATCAGTATTCTACTTGAGGTAGACAATGCTGACAGAAACTTACGTAGCTATTTTTGAAATCACAATTTTTAAAATTCTGCTGACAGCAGAATTTAAAACCTTATGAACTGTGTCAGTTTCTGTATTGTTAGAATACCTAATCAGTACCTGGTGCTCTTCAAGTGTACTATGAGCAGAGATCTGGAAAATAATCGAGGTCAGAGCCACACTGGAAAACAATGGTGAATAAGATGGTTTCGATAGTGATTTTTAAGCCATTCAAGAATGTTTTTAGAAACCTCTTCAAACAATACATCACTCCCTAACAATTCGCAAGCATCAGATATTGAGCTCTTCCCCATTTCACATGTCTCTACCACTTATGGTCAGCTTTATTACAGTGTTTATGGCTCACTTCAGCTGGAAAGTGAGGTTCCATATGACTACCCGCCTGGCACCAAATTATGACAAGGTGATTTCTCAGGGCTGCAGAAATGCTGTTGAAGAGTGCTATAAATAGATACCTGGAGAATAGTCCCCAGATCATGTGCATCCTGAAGTTAAGTGGTACAATAAGACCAAACAAAGGGGAGGACAGGAAGTGAAATAACTTGTCAAAGTGGCATTTCCCTACCTTAAAAGATTTCACCACCTTAAAAATATGCCCCACATAATGATGTATAAACAGACAGTATTACTAGTCTTGGTGCACCATGCAATAGAATGGGGAGTCACTGTTGGTAAGTGTGGTTAATAGATGAAACTAATTATTAGGGTGAATAAAAAAGGCCCTTCTCTGTATACTACAGGAAAAATAAAACAAAGCTCGTGTAACTGACAATCACTATCCACCACTTAATTACTGGGTTTCTTTAAACATTAAAGTAATTAAAGTTCCCTTCTAAAAAGGTAAGCAAACAATAAGAGACTGCAAGGTAAAGTGCAATTTTCTCAGAACATGAGATCCTCAAACATTTTGTTTTCCTTTAGCTTTTGCTATCACTTTATTCCCTTCAACTGGTGAATGGACTGAATTTGACAATGAAGCTTCTAGGTAAAAATACTGTGGATGAAATTAATTAAAACTCATTCTATTGAAACGGACTTGAAGAGACACTCGTGGCCTCAAATGTTAATTACATTTCACGTCAAATAACACTGGGCAGGCTGTAAAGGGCTTGTGACAGGACATCCTGTTTCCTGGAGGCCATGACAATAATGTGCCTCAACAATAAATTCAAGGCAGCCACTAATTGCATTGGGGGATATTTTAAACTGTTGGTGTTGTCATTTCACACAGCCATCTGGCAGAAGGAACTCTTTACATAGCTATTAGTGTACTGGCTCAGTGCACTGCAAGATGCCTATTAATTATAGGTACCACTCAAATTAAAAAGTTAAAATGAGAAGAGCCTCATTTACTGTATTATAAAATAGCTCATGCACAAGGGAGATCATTTCATCTTTTCAGTAGAAGATAGCTCTCAGCAAGAGTTATTCAGCTGATCCTGTTCCTTCACTCCTTTGCAAACCTGCAAGTTTTAGTCTAATTCTATTCTGAAAGCCACTGCTGAATCATCTTCACCAACCATTCAGGCAGTGCATACCAAGCCTGCAATATCAGCTACATAAATAAATTTCATTTCATATTGTGTTTGGTTCTTTCGTTAATCCCTTTAAACTACTCTGGAACCAACTATATAGGAAGGAATTGGGGGGGTTACAGTTAGGAGGAGGAAGCTTCAGAAGGGGCTCCAGTAAAGCACAGACTGTTCTCAAGCTGTATATTTCATGTTATTTCTTGCATTAGGTTATTGCCCTTATTAGCCTCAAGTTGTTTTTCTGTTCAACTCCACATTATTTTAAGTTAATCATCTGCTTCAGGCCTTGGAACCATTCCTAACTAATCAACTGTTTGAAATCACTTTTCAAACCAGTTAGTAGCAGAGCAGTTACCCTATCCTAGCACTCAAGTTCACTTTAAGCTGCTTAGTTTATACTTACTTGCCTACTTAAAGGATAAATTTGCATTAAGTAATTTGTTTTTACAACCACCCAATATCTGAAATCACTTTTTGGCCTACCAAAAGTATAATCATTGCTGCAAGGTAGGAGACAGGAACGTGATGACCAAAGTATGTCAGTTGAAAGACAAATATTGGCTAAACCATCAGGGATAAAACTATTTTGAGAAGTGCAAAGCTTTTTGCTCCAAAAAAGAGCCATGTCTACCTGATAACAGACTCCTTCAGTACTGCACTGGAGTAGCAATCTTGACTCGTGATAAGTTCTGTTGATATTCAAACCCAGAGCCTTGAGAGATCATAACATTTAGTAGCAGAATCAGACTATTCAAATGGAGTCTGCTGCATCATTTGATCAAGGCTGTTGGGTTTCTCATTTATTTTTTGCTTTTAGATTCTCATGGTAGCAGCGAAAGCAGGGTCGGTGGCATCCGGGCCTCACCCTTTTCTTGTTTTCTCTAGTTTAAAACAAAAGTTAAGCTTTCCTTCTGGCGAGAGCCTGGTTGCAGAGGCAATGGTGTTCAGTACTAAAGCAGCAGTCAGTGATGAAGCAGCTGGGGAGACTGGGTGGGACTTACCCAGGCACAGCTGAAAGCGTGCTCGAAGTTGGGCAGTGGAGGTGAGGGGTGGAAAGAGAGGTGAGCCCCCGTATGGAGCATCTGCAGGTACGTGGCTTAAGAGACTGAAATGTTCAACTTCAAATTTTGTTTCTTTACTTTTCTAACTTGTATCAAGAACTGCAGTGTTGATCCTCAGAATTTCCTTAAATTTTTGTTTTTTCATACCTAAACACCTTCATATCCAAGCTGGGCTGGGAATGGTGACACTGTACACTTTTCACTGTCCTCATGTCCTCCGTATTTCAGTACACAATAAAACCAAAATCTAAACCCGAATCTAAATTTAAAATTGTTTGCCTACCTTCCTGGTAATCCTTGATTCCACTGCTAATCATGAACCCACCTCCCTCTTAAATACACTGACTGTCTAGTGAGGAAATCACTTTGTTTTTAAATTGATTTAATGTGCTGAAAAAAATTGCTATATCCAGAAATCAAGGGCATAACAATCTAGAGCGTATACTACCACTCAATCACTGATATTTTAGTCTTATATTTTATTGTTCCAATAATGGTCGTAGTTTGAAGATGAGTGCACCAAGGTCCAACAAAAAAGGGCAGATGAGGATGAGCAAGTGATGAGACAAGATAATCTACATAGTTTAATTTGGCCTACTACCAGAGTGGATTTCTGCTGACAAGTTAAGATGGTCCCAAAAACTTCACTGAATTAAAATTAAAATCATAGCCTGCTCGTGGCTCTGTTTTAAGTTGCTGTAATCAATCCAGTTCCACTTCAAACCCCCTCAATTTCTTTATGTTGTATTCAAACACATTTGTCATACCCTGCTCATTAATTATAAAAAAAAATCCATTCTTTTCAGCTGATAATCCGTCAAAAGCGTTCCTCCAGGGAAAGGATATAGAGCGATTGTAAAATTAGAGCTAGGTTACTGTGAATGATGTCACAAAACATTTCACAACAAAAAAAAATTGTGAAAACCTGAAACACTCACTTGTTAAAACACTGCCCAAAAGCTACAAGATTTGATTAAATAGAAGAGAATTCAAAAAGAAATGGACAGATTTTCATTGTGAAAGGTACAAGGGTTAGAAAACTAAAGGAGGCAGCGTGTTAACATACAACTTAACCATGATAACCAGGGCAGAAAGAAGGGGGCTTAGTAGCTTACGTACCTATAGATATTTTCCCCAGAGATGTTATGCCACACCTCTGAAGCAGAGCAAACTTGATTGTTGGCCTTCAGGCTTGGCGGTAGGGGCATTACCAGTGTTAGGGTTTATTGCTAACTTGTGTAGGTCATTTGGGCCTGGAGTTCTTAATTACATATTTTATTTAAAATGAGCCAAAATTGGCAGAACAAGCACAAAAGAAGGGATTATAAGTGCAATTAATCACCATTATCTTTCTTTCCAGTCTGAAGAACACCTCAACTAGATCCAGGCCCACCTCCCATAAATTGATCACCCAAATTAGGAGAAATGACTGGAGTTTTCAGTGATTGTGTTTAATTGTAGGCCTTCAAAAGAAGATTTAAAAATTAATTTGGGGGCTTTGGCTGCAATATAAAATTTTGAAAACTTGGGAAGGTTTTATTTAATTTACTAAAAAACCAAACATTCTGCCTCAAGCTATAATGGCTTTTATACATTTCAGTAAGCTTGAAAAGTTCACTTAGGTAGTGAGTTAACATGATTTTTGGAATATCTGAAGAAGGCTTTATCACAAATAAAATTTCACTACTACAATACAGACTTCTTTCAGAGGCAACCTTTCAAAATGTGCACAATACACAACGCAGTTGCCAAATATATGCAAAGGAAGTTTTGTCTTTTTCCTGAATGCTGGTGAAGTTGCCTTCAAGTTACAGGTCCAAATCATCCAGTGTCCAGATCGAAAACCACACATTTGACAGAGACATCCATCAAGACCCTGTAAGAATGATCAATTATTGGCCTACTTAGGAATTGCCTGGGAAGTTTCAAGTTTGATGGATAAATCTCCTTGCTTCTAGAGTTAGAGTTGGACACTTTCAACATACCTTTCAGTTACCCAGGAAATTAGATGATTTAAATGTAATCTGATCCCTGGATAAATACTGAACTGACATCTGTCTCCACAAACGGCTCATACTAAAAGTCTCCAATTCTCCGACCCCACAACCATGCTACCCATTTGCTTATCCACTCTACTCATCCAAAAATGAGACCTTTAAGAAAAAACCTTACTACATAACAGCAAGAGCCAAAAACAACAAGACATATCAGTCTTTGCTGCGACTCTACGCTTTGACAGACTTAGGAACCACGGTGCTGTATGGAGTTCTGCTAAAGCTGGGCTCAGCGGAGCCAAAAAAAAGTGCAATATGACATAAATGGGAACATTTGTACTGCTACATTGTACTTAAAAGGAGTACTGCTCCTTGGAAGAAATGCACCAATGTTTGCGCCAATATTAAACAATATATTTGCAGAAGTCTTGTTTAAAAATTAAAAAAATTTGCTTAATAAGAACAGAGTACTGGACAAACAAAATCTCTAGCTCAGCTCTTATCAAATGATCGAGTGGTATTATCGCTGGACTGTTAATTCAGAGACCCAGGTAATGTTTTGGGGATGGGAGTCTGAATCCCACCCACAGCAGATGGAGGAATCTGAATTCACTAAATATCTGGAATTAAAGTCTAAAGACTAATGATGACCAGAAAACCAGTGCTGATTGTCTGAAAAATCCACCTGGTTCGCTAATGTCCTTTAGGGAGGAAACTATCGTCCTTACCTAGTCTGGCCTGCATGTGACACCAATGTGGCTGACTCTGAACTGCCCCTTGGGCAATTAGAGATGGGCAATAAATGCTGGCCTAGCCAATGATGCCCTCATCTGGTGAATGAATTCATATTATTTTAAAATCACTGCAAGTGGTGAAATACATGAGGATTTATTTTTAATGGATGTTCAAAGCAAGTGATTTTTCCTTAGGATTATTTTTGATACAGGTATTCAAACATATTTCAATTCTATATTAAATATTCCTTCTTTCACAAATGAAAAACAAAAATATCTAGTGATTCTTGATTAAAACTGCTATGGCATACTTAAACCCAGCTGAAGGCTGTGTTATTGAATGCTCCTTTCCACGATTTCTGACAGCAATGGAGGAATGTTGATTTGTATAGATCAATAATCAGTTTGTTTTGACTGCTGTTATAAGCCATGAACTAAAAAAAAACTTTCCTACTGTTATTTGTCTACATTTTTGTTAGGATGCTGCATGAGTTTACTGCAAAAAATACAAAATCAAATGATGCCATAGATCAAGATAAAAATAAACCTTGGAACAAAATTTGTTCACCAAATGCTCAGAATTTGCACTCCAGCAACAGGATGTACTTCACATTCCAAAAACAAATTTACCAATAACTGATAGAGACCCGAGGATGGCCATCGTTAATTGTTTTAATCTATTAAATCTTACTTGATCTTTGACAATATTTAAACACCAATAATCAAAATCACAAGAATACAAAAAAAAAGCTCTGTTGTTGGCAAACTAAAAAACTCTTGATACACAATTGGGGAAAAATACTAAAGTGACAAATTTCTAATTTAAATCATCTACTGTGACAGGCACTCAAGAGTGCCTGGATCATAAGAGAACAGTGTAGATTTGTAAAACAAAGATGTGGGAAGGGAATAGGGCTGCAACACAGCTGCAGGAGATTTGCAAGCAAACTGGTGTGCCCAGCTGTCCTCATCTTAAACTGAGAATAGAAAAACACAGAGTTCTGTGGTTCATTTTACAGGTTTGCACGCCACTCATCTCCCACCTACACAGCAGATAAATGAAAAAAGGTGCTAACTAAGCAACCCCCAATTGTGAGAACTTTTGCAGCACTACCAAAAAAAGGGATTATGAGAACCATAATCCATCATTCTCCCCTTGCACAATGAGTAAATGCTTAACTGGCATTTATCAAATTTGACACATCGCAACATTAAAGAAAGGTCTGAAGTTAAAGTTTATTCAAAAGGTAAGTTAAAACAAAAAAAAACTTAATGGTGGTGCCTTGCTTAAAATTTAAATTGTGTACTACTCAATTACATAGATGGCATTATTTGCATAAGCTCACCTTCCTAATAAAGATCAAAATGCCTTTAAAAAGAACATGCAGCTGCTAACTGCACAACAAATTTACTTTTTTTTAAAATGGAGCAACGGTGTCACTGGCAAAATCCAGCATTTATTGCCCATCCTAGGGGGCAGTCAAGAGTCCACTACATTGTGATCCCAGATTCTCAACTCTCAGCATCGTCTAGAGCAGTTAAGTGTGATATTATGGCTGTAAAAAGGTGGTGTCCCTTCTTAAAAGGGGAAGGAAAGATCGAAGCAGAGCTGACAAGCAGTCTGCTCCAAAGCCAACCAAAAAGGGAACAGTTTAAGACCTTGAAATTTTGTTTCAAAAAAATGTTAGAACATTAGAAGCAGCCTAAATGGGTGAGGTCATAATCCCACAGTTTTTAAAAGTTTTAATCTTCAATGACGGTGGAGGTCTTGAAACTGGATGTGGAGGCTCTCCTCTTATTCCTATTAGAGCTAAAAGCTAGGATCCTCTGCCTGCTGGAGGTAGACGTGGGCCAATCTCTTTCAATGAATTTGCCTTTGCCAAGGGTGTGTTTAAGGATTACATTGGAAGTTAATTAGTAAGTCAATAGATACTATTTAAGCATTTAACTAGAGTCAGAATCAAGCCACTTATTTTTGTCTGTATTTGAATTATAGTGTAAGAATAAAAATGGATTGTTAAGTGTGGTCGTTTGACCAAATTGTATCTAGAACACCATGCCTTACATTTAAAATAAGAAACAGTTTGGGTCTATACTATCTTCATATATTTTAAAGGGAGTTTGCTGGTCCATAACCTAAGGATGGCAGCTTCCTTCTCTAAATTGGAGATGAAGGAACCAGATGGGTATTTTCTGACAACCAATTCATGATCATTGTTAGACTCTTAATTTCAGACTTTCTTTAAAAAAAGAGAAAAATAACTTCAAATTCCACCGTCTGCTGTGGTTGGATTTGAACACCAGTTACCAAAACATTAGCTGGGTCTCTGGATTAACAGTTCAGTGATAATACCATGGGCCATCACCTTCAAAATGAAAAATTAATCCAAATTAATATACTCCATTCCATCAATGCTTAGTATAGACACTAGAAGGCTCACTGTGCATGCATTTATGAAGGAACTAATGTGAAGCAGCACATCTCTTGCCAAATCCAAAAGACACAAAAGCACCTTGTTTGCTTTTTGTCCCAAACACAAAATCAACTAAGTTCCTATAAATAAAATTTTACAGCAACTCATTCTAAAAATGTGTTAAGCTGGTATGCAAATAAGTGAACTGAACATATTCCTGAGTATTATTGATTTAAACTTCAAACAAAGGCTGACTTGACATTTACCAATGTAAATATTCATACCAATGCTACATTCGCAATGAAAGAAGCCTCTTGGAATAGCACAACTCCAAGTGACAACATCAGAAACACTAATGCTTCTGCAGAATATTTCCCAATTTCAAGTAGATTGTTACAATGTACAATGTGACAAGTACAGGGTACTCGTTTCAGATGACAAACCTTTACTTCAAACATTTTAGTAGTGGAATATAAAGTGGATTTGTCAGGGGGTGGGTTCTTTTGGTACAGTGGTAATGTCTGTATCTGAGCCAGGAGGCCCAGGTTCAGGTCTCAAGTCCTGCCTGCTGCAGGGATATGTCTCGACAGGCAGATCTAAACTGGGTTTGTGATCTAGCTCTGAATACTGGACTGCAAGACACAGCATATTAGATCAGATGTATCACTGAGGTGTAGCACCATCTACACAAAAAAGAAAAGCCTTAAGTCACAAAACAGTACTATTTGAAAATTGTATGGATTTTCTCTCAACAAACACACGAATCACATTGACAGCACACATATTCAAATGAGTGTACAGAATGGATTGTTTTTCAAATGCAAACCTTTACCACAGACAGCGGATCATTGAGTATAGAAACTAACTACAATTCCCAGCAGAACAAAACAGATGCCACTATCAAAATTATTTCAAACACAGGGGTCAGTATGCAGTTCTCAGCTAATGTGTTGTAATCTCTGATAAATGCAATAAAGGCCAATCTGTCAGGATTTATTGACCTATTCAACAACACAAACCTGTCTACTACAGATGCAGAAAACTGAAAAATGAAGGCAAAAAGAAACACCTGGAAATACTCAGCACATCAGACAATGCAGGGGGAAGACATGTTAACATTGATTAGATAAAAACAGAGCTTTAATATTAAAGACAAAATGTGGAGCTGTATGAACACAGCAGGCCAAGCAGCACCTTAGGAGCACAAAAGCTGACGTTTCAGGCCTAGACCCTTCATTAGAAAAAAATAGGGGGATGGGGAGAGGATTCTGAAGTAAATAGGGAAAGAGGGGGAGGCCCACCTCCCCCTATTAATTTCAGAATCCTCTCCCCATACCCCTTTTCTGATGAAGGGTCTAGGCCCAAAACATCAGCTTTTGTGCTCCTAAGGTGCTGCTTGGCCTGCTATGTTAATCCAGCTCCACACTTTGTTGTCTCGGATTCTCCAGCATCTGCAGTTCCCATTATCTCAGAACTTAAAATATTAACCAAGTGCTTCCAGTATTTTTGCTTTTACTGAAGATTTATACAGACTTTTGTACAGTCACTATATCAGCAGCTTATGTTAGCGAGCTGAGATTCTTATTGGTTCTGATAACTTCACAGAACTCTTTTTGATCATCAGCTACACATTTGATATGCGCAGCTGTGTTGCAGTTCTCCACAAAAAAAGGAGAAAGTTAGAGCTTTTACTTACGCAGTCATCCAAAAGTTCAGATGAGAGTTTAGATATCAAGATGAAAAACTCAAACAAAATTTCCCAGTACTTATGGTACTGGCAGGCCAAAGATAGAAAATAAAGCACCTGTATTTATACAGTACTTTATTTTAAAAGGATACACATTTAACAAACAATTACTTTAAATGCACTGACAGCTGCCAACTTACACTCACCTTGTGGCTTTTGATCACCATGTATGATCGGTTAATAGTCTCAGCATGCAAAGCTACGAAGAACCTAGTTCTCAGGAATGAGTCATCTATGATCTTACATTATAGATCGCATATATTGTGGATATATTTTCATGGAAATTAGTTCAGTGAACATTCACTAGATTTGAGATGAAGGGATTACTTACTGCAGAAAGGAGAGAGCAGCTTTAGCCTATTTTCAGACTTCAGGGGATGACTGAGAAGCAATGTGATTGGAACAGCTTCATGGGCCTGAATTTCAAAATAAGGGCTATCCCATTTAAACAAGAATGGAGAAGAAATTTCTCCTCTCAAAAAAGTTGTCAATCTTTGGAATTTCCAACTCTAAACAGCACTGGGAGGCTAGGGACTGGGGGCATTCTGGCGAAGTTTGCCAATGATACTAAGATAGGTGGACAGGCAGGTACTACTGAGGAGGTGGAGAGGCTGCAGAAAGATTTAGGCAGTTTAGGAGAGTGGTCCAGGAATGGCTGATAAAATTCAACGTGAGCAAATGCGGAGGTTTTGCACTTTGGAAAAAAGAGAGAATACAGGCATGGACTATTTTCTAAACGGTGAGAAAATTCGTAAAATCAGAAGTACAAAGGGATCTGGGAGGTGGTGGTCCAGGATTCTCTAAAGGTTAACTTGCAGGTAGAGTCCATGATTAAGAAAGCAAATGTAATGTTGTCGTTTATCTCAAGAGGGTTGGAATATAAAAGCAGTAATGTGCTTCAGGCTTTATAAAGCTCTAGTTAGGCCCCATTTAGAATATGGTGTCCAATTTTGGGCCCCACATCTAAGGATGGACATACTGGTGCTGGAGCGTGCCCAGTGGAGATTCACACGAGATCACTGGAATGGTAGGTTTAACATACGATGAACAGCTAAGGATCCTAGGATTGTATTCATTACAGTTTAGAAGGTTGAGGGGAGATCTAATAGAAACTTATAAGATAACGTATGGCTTAGAAAGGGTGGACGCTGGGAAGTTCTCCGTTAGGCCCAGCCTTAGAATTAGAGGGGGTCAATTTTAAAAAACTGGAAATGAGGAGACATTTCTTCAGCCAGAGTGTGGTGGGCCTGTGGAATTATTTGCCATGGAGCGCAGTGGAAGCCGGGACATTAAATGTCTTCAAAGGCAGAGATCGATAAATCCTTGATCTCACAAGGAATCAAAGGGCTACAGGGAGAGTGCAGGGAGTTGAAATGCCCATCAGCCATGATTAAATAGCAGAGTGGACTCGATGGGCCGAATAGCCTTACTTCTACTCTTAGGTCTTATGGACATTAATATATTAGAGGCCAAGTTAGACAGATTTTAATCAACAAAATGGAGATTAGTGATATTGCGGGAGTTAAATCTGATCAGCTGTGACAATACTGAATAATGGGGGCCAAATGAACTAATCCTGCTCCCATTTATGTTGGGACATTAAAAATGCACTAAAGCATCCACTGTCACTGTCTACTCATTAGGCAATGCCTAACAATAGATCTGAGTCCCTAATAAGTAACACTTCATAAGTAGAATGAGTGGTACTCATACCATACTTGCAAGCTCGCATTAAATGGATTGTCACCACCTTAATGCTGACATGGCCACAAACTATACCCAATTCTACCAAATGCAAGCAAACATGCCATGCATTACACAATAACCTAAATCACAAACCCTCAAGCACCTGTGTCAAAGCACAGCTCTCAAACAAAGCTGAGCAAATCATTCATCATATTTGATGTGTTACGGGCATTAGTGAATAAATGAATTGAACGCTGGCTATCAAACTGTACAATTCATCATTGTTATTCCTACATTCCACCCAAAAACTGTAAAACTAATTCCAGTTACAAGATTAGAACTATTGAGCAGTTTGACATATCCAGACCACATGAAAAAAGTGCTGTATGAATTCAAGTTTTCGTTCCTCCCACCCCACACCCCTGCAGTTCCAGGCTGCGAAACACCTCAAATGGCAGTTCCTTCGGGTTATTTTTATGTACCAATTAAAAATTCATAGTAGCACCTGACCACAAACACTAATGGATAGCCTGCATGTTGTGAATACCTAGAGAGAACAGTTTCTATTTAAAATGCGAAGTACACCTTTTGCCTCAAATATTAGCTGAATATTTCAGAACATAAAACCTTAAGCAGTGTGACTTTTATTATGACACTTTAATGTTTTTAAAGAAATAAGGAAAATAAACATTGCATTAACACAATGAGAACAGGTTTTATAGAAATATAACTTTTTTTGAAATCTAGTAACTGATTTTAAATCAAAACAAATTGCTTTAAAAATACAGAGTAATTTGTAATGTAATTAACAGTGAATATCTGGTAATTTTAGCACAATACTAGCAACAAGATCACAGGAACTTTGCACTTATTTTCACCTTTTAAACAGATCATGCCTATTTCAAGGCATATATTCCGTAAATAGTTAGAGCAGAACAACAAGCTTACTTGCTGCAATTTCAGGTCATTCCTGCTTACCTATGCAAACAGTTTATGCATTGCTGTCAAAGAACTTTCAGGAGGTAGACTCTCACCACAAGTTTAAAAACAAGCTGTGCAAATACAATTATACCCAAATTTTGCAATACTGGTGAAGCACTGTACAAGTTTATAAACATAGCTGTATGGTGTTCAGTTCTCCTTCCTCCAAAATAGCACAGGCAGCAGTCGCACTCCTAGATCAAAGATAGCAGGAACTGCAGATGCTGGAGAATCTGAGATAACAAAGGTGTAGAATTGGATGAACACAGCAGTCCAAACAGCATCTTAGGAGCACAAAAGATGATGTTTTGGGCCTAGGCTCTTCTTCAGAAATGGATGAAGAGTCTAGGTCCGAAACATCAGCACTTCTAGATCAGGCTGTTGTTTTGAAGCTACATTGTCAAATTAGTCCCTACAGGATAAAGGCACATGGTACTCAATTGATAGGGTAACCACAGTGGAAAAGTTGTACTGCAAACTGATTCACTGAAGGACAAAAATATTGGCTATAAACATACAAGGTCAAGGTTCCTACTTCACAGGAACTTTAAGAAATTCAAATAGCTATGCAGAGAGGTATTGGGTCAGATGATTGAAAGGTTGATCAGATATGCTTTTTAAGGATTGTCTTAAAAAGTAAGAGGATGTGATCCACAGGGACTCCAATGATTCAGGTTGAAGCAACTGAAAACATGGCCACTATGTTGGATTGAGGATGTGTGGAGGTCAGAATGAGAGAGGTGGAAATATCTTTGTGTTTAAAAAAGGGAAGGTGGTAAGGAAGCTAACAGTGGAGCTTTAATGATTTTAAATAAAGAAAGGATCTGAAGTCAATTTTTCTAAAATTATTAGATCCTTCCAAAAACAGTGTGGTTTATTTTATGTTACTTGGTCATATTTTTCACTGCTATTAAAATTCTTGCTAATTGTGAAAAAACAATTGAACAAAAAAACAAACTCCCATTCTGAAAAATGAACATTAGATTGATTTTTTCGTTATCTCAAAATACATTGACATCCTCTGGAAGTCTATTGTTCTATAACCAAACTGCAAAATATCAAACAAGAAAAAAAATTGCAATATAATGAGATATGCAAATGATTGTGCAAAGAAAATAGGACCAGATGTTTCTATTATGTAGATCTAGAGTAGGATTAAAATATCAAATCTCAATTATATGGAGCTCATGTTTCAGAAAGTGGAGAACAGAATGCCAAAAAAGGTTTCAATCTGCCAGATGAGGCATCTGTCTCAATCCTTGAGTCCTAGTCCATCATGGCTTTGTAAAAAAAACCTTTTGAAGCTGTAATGAAAACTCTGTGCCAAACCCATTGAGCAGCATTTCCTCAAGGCACATATTGGATTCTACAGTCTCAAGAGAAATAAAGAAGGTTCTCAAAGAGTCAGCTATTTTCAGTTTATACGTTTGAAACAAAATATGCCACTAAGCATTTTTTTTGAATGGTTGTAACGTAGCTAAAGAACATAATTATCAATTACAACATATCTTTACCTAGTTTATTTCAATGCAATATTAAATCAATGGCACTTACAAATAATTAGGTTTGAAGATAAAAAAGGATAATGAATTTACAATGCAAGTTAAAGACTGAACATGACAGCCAAGTGACCAACGACAAAGAGCATTAAGACTCTCATATTGGCCTTAATTTCAGAAAGGAAGCAGACTATGAAAACTATACATTGTTTGCAGTTCCATTTTTAGTTGTCAAAGAACACAAAGCACATTTTCTCCAACGCAGTTCATTCCCCCTCAATTTGAAAATAAACACTACCAGAGTGCCAAACAGACTTGTTTGACAGTTTTTATATAGACAACTATGGAGGAAGTGTGTTTAGGAGTAACAAAGACCATTCTGCCATGTGGAAGTGCCTCAGTAAGAAGCTATTATAATATACGAAAAAGACTATATATAGCGCTGGCAACATAGCTGAACCACAATGCTATGCTGCTTTTTCAATTGGGTACAATTTATCCAATGGGCAGAAGTCCACAGTGTGCATAAATCATGAAGATGAACTCAAAAATTAAAACCATACAAGTCAAGTAATTAAAAAGGCTGACAAATCACAGCACTTCACAACACAAGGCAGCTCTTCAGTTTACTGAGCTGATCAGCACAGGCTCAAATCATACTACTATTCCAAACACAGCAGGATTCTGAATGTCTTACTAAAATTCCCTCTACTTGGCAGGATGATTTATTGTGTCATTGCACGTCAGTACATACACAAGAAATGAAAACGAATACTGAATGACAACTAATGGCTCCATATAAACACTGAGTTTTGACAATAGCTCGAATACAAGCTTGGCTACTTGCAAATGTTTATTTTTGCAATAAGTTGTCAAACTGAACAGAAACTGCACAAGATTTATGATCAGTAAATAGGAAACAAAAAAGCAAGAATCCAGGATTATTTCTGCATCCAAAACTGCTATGTCAATAGTATTATCATCTAATATGTCTAGTTTAGAAACTGGTTTGTCCATATGATTAGTAAATGAGCTATGTAACTATCTGTGGTTACGACATATAGTATAAATGCGTGGTTTATCCATTTACTGATTGTTTAACAAAACAATTAAATTACAAGCTAATGCAAACCTCTGACCAGCAGATTGTTCCAATAAAATTTCATCCAAACTTTCCATAAATCTAATGCTATTGAACAATTATCTTGTTTTAATCAGGTAAAGCTTTGACTGCAGACAAGCACATTTCTTCTTAAGAGTGCCACATGCAGAACTCGATGAGCAACTAGAAACAGGGGAAGAACATTTAAAATGCTACCCACTAAATCAACTGCTATCATAAAATCCCTACAGTATGGAAGCTGGAAACAGACCCTTCAGCCCAACAAGTCCACACCAACCCATCCCCAGACACTCTGGGCAATTTAACATGGCCAATCCACCCAGCCTGTACATCTTTGGATTGTGGGAGGAAACCAGAGCACCCAGAGGAAACCCACACAGACATGGGGAGAATGTGCAAATTCCACACAGATAGTCATCCAAGGGTGGAATTGAACCCAGGTGCCTGGTGCTGTGAGGCAGTAGTGATTTAATTATGTCAGTGAAGGTAATTTAGAAAACTGAAGAGAAAATATGTAGTAAGAGTTTAAGAGATAACAATGCTATAAAAACAATTTAGCTGGATTTGATGATAATAATTAAGAATACATTAAGTATTTAATTCTACTGAATTCACAAGTTTTTCATTCAAGCTTTTACAGGCCCCGATTTAAATCATAGCTCATGCTTTTCATTATTATGGTCACTGTCTAGGAAGCACTGTATTATGTTGTTATTCATATTCCTTTTTTGCATTGGTCTTATGGTAAGTGCAGAAAGAGCTGGAAGCACATATTGGGTAGCTTGCCCAAAGAAGAACAGATTATAATTTCTAAGTGAAACCCTAAATCCAGATAAAAAGGGTTTCCAAATTAACACGGGCCAGGTTAGTTTTTGCCTTCAAAACTAGAAAGGCTATTTTCATATTCCTGTTTCAGATGTCAGAATTCAGTTCTTTCATACAAGAAAGTCAATTAAGAAATGGAAAGGATCTAATCAAGAGCTCATCCACAGTACTAAGTTTGTTCAATCACCACAATGCTGTATATAAACAAACATTCTTGCGTGTTTATTTTCAAAATGCTTTGGTAAATAATTGCCTTCAGTAATATAGAACTGCAGATCCCAGAGATCTGAAAGAAATGAACTGCTGGAGAAACTCAGCAGGTCTGGCAGCATCTGAAGAGGCAACAGGCTTGAAACTAACTCTGCTTTCTTCCCAGAGATGCTGACAGACCTGTTGAGTTTCTCCAGCAATTTCAGTCTGTTTCAGAACAATTATTTTAAAATAGAGCAGTGAAAGGGGGACAGCTTCAGACATTGGAACAAAATAAAAAGTTGCTGGAAAGGTTCAGCAGGTCTGGCAGCATCTGTGGAGAAGAAAACAGAGTTAACGTTTCAGGTCCAGTGACCCTTCCTCAGAACGGATGATGGCTGGGAAAACATCAGGTTATATGCAGGAAATAGGTGGGGTAGGGAGTAAACGAGCTAGAGAGTGAGAGAGCATTGGACAAAGGAATTGCTAACAATCAGGCTGGGAGGGTGAATAGTTGTTAATGGGGACTGCTAGTGACTAACAGGAGGTGTGTAGTGGCAGGCTATGTGGTGACAGGGCCTGGTGTGTGGGGTAGGAAGCTGGGACATGGGAGAATTTAGGCCCTAAAATTATTGGACTCAATATTGAGTCCAGGGGGCTGTAGGGTCCCCAAGCAGAAAATGAGGTGTTGTTCCTCCAGCTTGCGTTGAGCTTCACTGGAACACTATAGCAAGCCAAAGACAGATGTTGGCCAGGGAGCAAGGTGGTGTACTGAAGTGGCAGGCCTCATTAACCACTATACACCATCCCAGCCTGATCGTTAGCAACTCGTCTGTCCAACTGTCTCTCTCTCTCTCTCTCTCTTTGGGCTCTATCCTAATCATTTACTCCCTACCCCATCCACCTCCCTAATTTCTGCTTATAAACTAACATTTTCCTAGACATCAGTTCTGAGGAAGGGTCATCGGACCCAAAACATTAACTGTTTTCTCTTCCACCGATGTTGCTAGACCTGCTGAGCTTTTCCAGCAACTTTGTTTTTGTTCCTGATTTACAGCAGCGCAGTTCTTTTGGTTTTTATTCAAACATTAGAAATCGGAAATCAAAGAACACCAGGAAATCCAAAATGGAGATTGTGCCGTCAGTACATTTCTTGGGAGGATGCATTCAGTTCAAGGAGCACATCTGAAATGTTTTTCTTTTCCTGAAAGGGGGGTTCTAGGCCCGAAACATCAGCCTTCATGCTCCTCTGATGCTGCTTGGCATGCTGTATCCATCCAGCTCCACACCTTGTTATCCAAAATGTTAGCTCGTTCGCCTTTTTAAAATAGGAGTTTACCATCTAGACCTTCATCCACAGCATGGAATGCTAACATTCAGAGCACTTTACAAATCAAGCGGGATCTTGAAAGTAGTAAGTAGCAAGTGGAAAGAGACAAGTGGGGCAGGGGAAAGTGAGCAAGATGGGAACAGAAGCACAGAAAAAAGGGAAAGAAAGAGACAGAGGAGATCCCACAGCACATAAAAAGGTGGAGATCTTAAGATTGAGATTGCACAGATTTCTTTGATTACCCTGTGTTTTGTTTTCATATTGATTACGGGCTGGGTTACAGTTTTGAGCCAGTTCATTTTTGTTTGACAACTCAGTTCTATGCTTGCTGTTAATTTAAGCATCTGATAATGATTGGTGTGACATGGACAAAAGAGGTAGGAGGACAAGAGGTCAGAGGCAATAAGCTTCTTCACTTTATGCCTCTAGAACCACAAGTATATGCTATGATTGGTGTATGAATGCCATCACTATATTAGTGGCTATGCACACATGCAATGTAGACAGAACATCACTCCTAACATTTTCGTAATATTTAGATCTGCCTTTGTGACGCTAAGGCATATGAGGCTATGGTTCAGGTTTCAGAAAATGGGACTGAATTGTTGAGTGCTTGCTTTTGACCAGTGCACTTGATGGGCCACGGGGTCTTTCTGTGCTATAGACTTCAATGACTTTATGATCTTTATACACTTGCACCATTCAACCTATTTAATGCTATCTTACCAAGCAGGTGGTCTTTTGCTTCTTCAAGCCCAAACAAAGTGTGTAAAGTAACTAATTGCAATATTGTTGCTACACCCCAATTTCAAACCAAATTACTGATTGAAAATTAATAACATAGCAAGGTGGCAGTGACAGTGACAGTTTTGAAAGGAATAGGATCAATACTCAATGAAAGAGCAATTTATAATGTCAGCCAGCAGCAAGAGAAGTTGAGATAACAAAGTCTGGAGCTGGATGAACACAGCAGGCCAAGCAGCATCTCAGGAGAACAAAAGCTGACGTTTTGGACATCTGCAGTTCCCATTATCTCTGATCAGCAAGAGAAGTTGGAGAAGAGGCATATAGAGGAAACAGGGCAGACACACTAGGGATACAAAGATGTTTAGGACAGGAGCAGCAGGGAGCCTGGAGAACATGTGGCTTACTTGGAAAAGGTAGAGTGGAAAAAGCAGCTTTAGTTGAAACAGTACGGACTGTTAATGGTGAAATGCAGCCAATGCTGCTGTCCTTCCACATTATGAACTCCAACTCGTAGATGGCTTAAACAAAGTATAAAATATAAAATATAGAGTTCGCCTATTCTTAAAACATTTGGATAGGTACATGGATGGGAAGGGTTGAGGGATGTTGACCAAATGTGGACAGTTGGAACAAGCTGAGTGGGCACCATAAAGGGCCTGTTTCCACGCTGTATAACTAACTCTTGGTGTATTTGGCCCTTTGAGCCTATTCCCTCCATTAAATAAGATCTTCAACCCTCGGCTTCACCTTACCTCACCATATCCAGATGAATACAGAAAACTGAATACTGAGCACAGTCAAATCAGACAGGGTGGCTGATTAGATTAGATTCAATTCCCTACAGTGTGGAAACAGGGCCTTCAGCCCAACAAGTCCACACCGCCCCTTGGAGCATCCCACCCAGACCCATTCTCCATAACCCACACACCCGTGAACACTATGGGCAATTTAGCATGGCCGATCCACCAAGCCTGCACATCTTAGGACTGTGGAGGAAACCTAAGCACCCGGAGGACACCCATGCAGACGCGGAGAGAATGTACAAACTCTGCACAGATAGTTACCCAAGGCTGGAATCGAACCTGGGACCCTGGTGCTATGAGGCAGCAGTGCTAACCTCTGTGCCACCGTGCCACCCTGATGATTTGTTATGTATCAGAAATACTTAAGTTGGTACCTTTTGGAATTAAGGGTGTAAAGATACTGACCATAATAGGGGCATGGATTATTATAGTTTTCATCTAGATGTGATAGAATCAGATTCTAACTTAGTGTCACCTCTCCTGGGTGAATTTCTGCTTTAACATGCAGCCTTGGAAGAATAAAATTATCCTTGAATATTGAAAAAAGACAGAAGCCATTGCTTTCAGTTTCTGCCACACCACCAACTTCTTAATGTAAAGGGGGCGATCACTTTATGTGCAGCAATGTCCAATAAGCAGCAATTTAATGAAGTAGACAATGGGTAACAATTGAGTTGCCAGGGAAACATCTCTAATTTTCTTCAAATACAATAGGATTATTTACTTCAAGCTGAAGGGGCAAACAGGGCCTTGGTTTAATGCCTCACCTGAATGCATTAGATAGTGCAACACTCGGTACTTTGCTGCAATATCAAACTTTCAGCTCAAATGTCTGGAGTGAACTGAGAATTCACAAGCTCATTCAGAAAGAGTGTCAAGACCATACCACTGCTAAAACATGCATCATACATCCAGTCAAGTTCTTGGTTTTTGTAAAAACAAAGTTAAAACATGATGCTTTAAAACAAAAACTTGGAAACAAAAACAGTGAAGCTGAAGTCAAGGCACAGAGCAAGGTTCTTAACTGAACAAAAATAAGTTGCTGGAGATGCTCAGCAAGTCTGGCAGCATTTACATTACGTTCTATCTTTGGAGAAAAAGCAGAGTTGACGTTAAGTTCAGTGGCCCTCTTTTCTCTCCACAAATGCTCCCAAACATGCTGGGTTTCTCCAGCAAGGTCTGTTTTTGTTTCAGATTCAGGCATCTGCATATTAGTTAAAAAAAAATTTTAAATCAAACAGTTAACACTGATTGTAAGTGTCTCTACAATGATTGTAACAAACTGATACTTTAAAAATATATTAGTCAATATGCCCATTTAAAAAAATGAATTTGTAAAAGACCACCAAGAACAAAATGTTTTCCCATCGTGAATGAAAAGAAATTTTACTCTGCAGCAATTTAATGAAGTGGGCCATGGGTAAACATTGAGTTGCCAGGGAAACATGTCTAATTCTAACATCTCTAAAGCAAAAAAAGACTTAGAGCTAAAAGGAGGTTAGTGACTATAAAATGCAAGTTTTAATACAACAAATGTCTAATCACTTGGCAGTCACAAAATTACCAGGGAACTTAGAGCTAGACAAATGAAGGTTACAAAAGAAAAAAAAAGTGAACACTTGCACAACACAGCTAATGTATTGGTCAAACCTATTTTAGTTTGCCATCTGATACCACACTATGTTAAACACTGTCAAGGTCCAATCCCATGTGACAAAATCCAACTTTTCTAAGCAACTAGACAGTGGGTTAAAATACAAGTTGGAATGGTAAAACATGGGGCAGATACAAGTGATAAAAGAAAAGTAATGAGAGAGTGTGCCCCTGCACTATCTGGATTGCAGCATCTTGCACTCAATTCCCATTTACTTTCCATCACTAAAATTCATCAAGTTATGCTCATTGCTATACCCAGTTCAAAAATACAGAAACAAACATGAGTTTCTATCTTTATCATGGGTAGATATAATACAGCATGTACGACATTCAATATACAATACAGGCTTGTGTAGCCTACGAGCAGACAATGCTGCAGGCACCTTAAGCATGAAACATGCTGGTATTGAGAAAGTATACCTTAACTTGCAACTGAAGATCAACAGGAGACTGGAGAAACACAACAAGCTCAGCAATATCTGGTGGAATGGAAAAGTCAACATTTTGGGTATTACCCTTCCAGCCTCCTGTTTGTCTACCTTGGATTTGAGCAACTGCAGTTTTTTTGTCTCTAACCGAAGATCAAATTGGGTCAGTCTGCATCTAATCACAACTTCACAGGTATTACATGAAAATCAATGTCACAGGAAACCTTAAAGGCCGATTCAAAACCAAAACAATACTTTGCTGAAGCAGAAGCAACTACTCCTGAGGCAATTAGGAGCTCCAAGATCACAAGTGCTACCATTTGAACTTATTTGTCTCAATTAATGACTTGTTTGTTTTTTACAACTTTGTCAGAACAATGTCACACAAAAGCAAAATCAGCTCCTGCAAGTCCGCTACTGCTATTCAGGATGGGCATTAACATTTGTGGTCTAGTCGCCTTGTCCTCCCAGTTTATATTTAAAAAATACATTTTGCAACAAAGAAATATTAAAGCAAAATACTGCAGGTGCTGAAATATCAAATTAAAAACGGAAAACACTAGAAATACTAGGTCAAGCAGCACCAACTTGAAATTTAGTACTGTTTCAAATTAAGTCAAATATATTCACATTAAATCTTTAAAATTTCAATTGAAACATGCATTCATCCACAACAATAACCAAAATACACTTTCAACTATAAAAATCCAGCTAACAAGTAATCTGCTTTTACTTTGCTCGCACCTTGGTGCATCAAAATATCAAAGGCCATCAAAGCAGTTTGTTGTGAAACAACGTTATGCAAGAACAATAAAATACATTAATAAAAAGCCACTCAACAAGTGAGAGTCTAATTATATTTAGAGATTAACCAAACATGCAAGTGACTTAGCAACATGACATCAGATACGTACACTGAAGTTTGTGCTACCTGCTAATGGCATTCTCAATCCTTTATGACAGCTTTGAAGCATGATTCTTTCACAAACTAAAATAGGTAGGGAACTTTAAAGCCACTGGCATAACTATAATGCACAATCAGCTTTTGACAGAAACAATTCTGCTATTCCTCAACTATAAATAAAACAAACCCAGCAGCCACACTGAGAAAGCACGATGGAATACAATAATTCCAAACATTCAACTTAAATCAATAGCTATCACTTTGTAAAGCTACTAATTAATTTCAAAACAAAAAAAAATGCTGCGGACTGCAATGTCAATCCAGAGTGTTAGTTTCTTTAATTTAAACCCATGAGCCCTGCAAAAGAATTTGATATCATCCGCACTTCAGTTTGGTCAGGCTTTTGGTAACGTTCCATAACGAAAGACATTTGATACTGAATTTTTACAACTATGTAAGAGGATATCTTTCTGTACTGTATGATTCTATGAACAGCTTAAATTGGGATTGCAACCTATATGATTAACATGACAAAAACAGCATGACGGATAGAAATCTGGAAACACAGAACCACAATTCACGCCGGGGACCGGAGGAACACAATAACCGGGGGAGGGGGGAATGACATTTGTGTTTACGCTACAGTACGAAGTTTCCAAAAACAAAGGCAAACCTAAAAGCCTGGAGGAATGAAACCGTGTTGCAACTTTTCCAAACGAAGAGTGTTGGGAATGAACCGTGCTGTAATTTTACAAGAGAAAACCAAAAGCATCAAGAATCAATGGCGTTTCGCTTTGATCCAGATCATATCAGAGATAGCAAAAAAACCTGCAGATCCTGGAGTCAGAGTCGATTCAGTGTGGAGCTGGAGGAACACAGGTCGGGCAGCAGAGGAGCAGGAAAGTCAACGGTTCGGATCGGGACCCTTCATCAGGACCCGAAACGTCAATTTTCCTGTTTCTCTGACGCTGCCTGGCCGGCCGTGTTCCTCCATCTCCGCACCGTTATCACATCGCAGATGTTTCTATTTTTTGGCCACATCCAAGAAAAACATGCAGCAGACACTTGATTTTTTTAAAATCAGGCAAATGAAGTGTTTTAAATTCCCTGGGCCGGGATTGCTGCTGCTGAAGGTTAGCCGTAGCCGGCTCCCCACTAACTCTTACCGTTGCTGTAGGCGTAGGGGGACTCGCTGGCCCCGTCCTGCAAACTCTCCAGGATCTCTCCCTTCCCCACGTCGCTGTCGCCTACCAGCAGAAACTTGAGCAGGTAATCGTAGGTTTTCACCGGGCTGCCCTGGCTCGTCGGCGCCGCCGCCGTCGTCATCATCGTCCCCCGTGAGCGGCCCGGTTTTGTGATTCATCTCACGGTCACCGGGCCGCCTGAGTTACCGGGGACTTTGTGGGGAGGAGGTGGGGGGGAGGTGTTGAGACGGCCGGTGATCGCTCACTCCTTCCCTCAGACCACGGTGCGCGTGCGCAGAGCCTCCCTCCTCCAACTCCAGCCCGCTCTCCCGCGCATGCGTCCGGCAAACCCCGTTCCCCGCCGCGGCCGAGGAGCGGGCGCCGTGGAGGGCAAAACGGCGGTGACTCCCAAACCCGGCGCAAAGTGTTCTAAAATGTCGAGGTTGAAAGGAAATTAAAGGGGAGCTGTAGGGTTGGGTGCAAATAACGTCTAAAATTCCTCTTTTGTTTTGAGAGGCGAGGCGGGCCAGACCTCCAAGTCGCGCTCCTGACAGAAGCTAGAACTCGAACGCTGACAAGCGACCGTTCTTCCCGCACCTCCTTCCAACCTGCGCTGTTATTGGCTGCACTGGATCCGTGTGACGAATGGGACGATCTCCAATTGGTTGGCATGGGTGGGCGGACGACCTGGCGATTAAGGGTGGAGCTCTCCGTATAATCCAATTGAAGTGGTGTTTTATTGTCCAGGCAATGAAGTTATTGAGGGTTAAATCCCTATATTTTTTCCCATTTATTCATGAGATGTCTTGAGGAAAGGCCACCGGACCCGAAAGGTTGACTCTGATTTTTTTTTTACTCTTCACAGACGTTGCCAGACTTTCCTGAGTTTTTCCAGCAGCTTCTGTTTTTATTCCTGACTTACAGCACCGCAGTTCTCTCGGTTTTCGTGGGATATCCGTTCCTGGTTGCCCTTCAGAAGGTGGTGGTGAGCTGCTTTCTTGAACCGTTGCAGTCCATTTGGTTCAGATAGACGTAGACATTACTGATAGGGAGGGAGTTCCACGATTTTGACCCAACGATATTAAAGGATCAATAATGTATTTCCAAGTCTGGGTGGTGAGTGGTTTGGAAGGGAACTTGCAGATGGTGGTACCCTTGCTGTCCTATATGCTAATTGTCGCGTGTTGACAATGTGACCATCCATGATTTTTGTGGAAGAGCCATATCTGAGCTCAAAATATTAATTCAGTATCAGTACAAGATGGAGCTGGAGGGACAAAGCAGGCCAGGCAGCATCAGAGGAGCAGCAAAGTCGACGTTTTGGGTCAGGAACCTTCTTCAGAACTCCTGTGCTTTTCTGGTCCCCTGATGCTGCCTGAGCTGTTGTGTTCTTCCACTCCTCACTATTGACTCTGACTCCAACATCTGCAGTTCTTGCTATCTCTGCTGTTGATACTGTTTATCTCCTGGCAGATGCTGTGAGAAATGCTGAGTATTTCCCAGCAGTTTCTTTCACTTGTTCACTCCGGTCCCCACAATTGGTGTTTATTTATTAGTCCCTCGCTTGTTTCTTCTTGTCAAGTGTCCTGGAAGACGTTGCACAAGCCCACCTCCGTTTAGGTATTTCAGCCTTGTTGGCATCTTGACAGAAGGAAAAAGTGTCCACTGAAAAGGTTTCCAAACTTGTAATTAAAATTGATCTAAAAGTAGACAAGGAAAGGCATATATTTGTACTAGAAACAAAAAATCCTGGAATTACTTGGGTCCAGAGACATCTCTGGAGAGAAATGGAATTATGACTTCAATTCAAAGGCCTTTAATCAAAATTCAGATTTCCAGCATTCTCTTCATTTTGCTTTTAATTTACATTGTATAGTACCTATCTTGACCTCTTACTATCCCAAAGCCCAGTCATAATGAATGAAGTTTTTAAACTATAGTGACCACTGGTACTGTTGGAACCATAGCACATCATGTTGTCAATTCCCTCCAGTGCCTTTCCACAAGGCTTTTGTTTTTTATCTTTTTGATGCTAGTTTACTTGCTCATAATCTTCCATTCTTATCTCTTCTGGCTAGAACATCACCTGCAAAGGCCTCTTACTGCTCCCGCACCATTATCGTCACTGTACTCAAAGGTTTATCCTTGGATCCTTTCAATATCTCAACTATATACTCCTTTGGTGACCTAATCTGTTAATTTTCACATATGCATAGATGAAATGCGGCTCAATCTTGCCACCATCTCTTGATTCCGCCACAGTTGCTAAATGATCAGACTACTTAACTACCAAATGAACAACATTTCCCACAATTAAAGACTGGGACATCTAAAGCCGTTGATTTGTATCCACATTCAAAAAATTTGTTTCTGAGTGACCCACTCCATTTCTGTCCCTGATAACAGTCAGAAACTGTTTCTGTGTTTCTGAAGAAGGGTCCAGATCCGATACATCAGCTTTCGTGCTCCTCTGATGCTGCCTGGCCTGCTGTGTTCATCCAGCTCTACACCTTGTTATCTCAGAGACTAAACTAGATTGTTTGTAACCAAAGCAACATATTTGAAACTGAAATGAGCTGGAAACACATAATCATCCCATCACTAAGACTGTATTTTCATCTCTGTAGTATTAACAGACTTTCCTTCTGTCCCAGACATCACTGCTGTCATCTCCACCATCTGCTGCCAAAACCCACATTCTTAACATTGTCAGCTCTAGCCTGGACTATTCCAACAGCCTGCTGGATTGCTTCACACATTCTACCCTTCCTGGACTCAAGGTTATTCAAAACTGTTGTGTTTATGTTTTTATACGCACCAAGCCACCTATTGTACTTGTTATCAATCCATCTATCATACTTGTACTCACTGACATACCTGGGCTCCCAATCACACAATGTCTTGTTTCTTTAATTCCTTTTTTCAAATCCCACTGTGGCCTTTCCTGTCTCCTACATTCTCAAAACCCTCTAGACATCTGCACACATCTAGATCTGATCTCTTGAGCATCTCCAGTTTTAATCGCTGCATCATTTTACTGCCTAACCTTCAACTACCTAACCCATTAACTCTACCTTTGGACCTCATTTTTTTCCCTCAAGATAAATATTAAAGCTTACTTTTTAAATCAATTTTTGGCCATCTGCCCTAGTGTCACCTTATGTGATTTCAGGATTTCCTTTTTCCTCATTAGTGCTACAATGAAATATCTTGGAACCAATATTGACGCTAATTTCTCTTATTCTTGAATTCTGCATGTAGTATATTTAAAGCAGAATGGAACTTGTACAGCAGAAGATGGTGGCGTATATGCAGGGTTTCTCAGCTTACAGGGAACATTGCTTGGGATGCTTTATTAAGTTAATGATGGAATAGAAATAGAAATGGTTGTCCCTGACATGCAGCAGCCAATTTATATCCAGTAAAATCACCTAAAGTAACAATGAGATAAATGACCAAATTGTCTACTTTAGTAATCAAGAGTCATCAACCTGAAACATTAACTACATCTCTACTACCAAAGATGCCAGACCTGCTCAGCATTTTCTGTTTTAATTTCGGCTTCCACTACCTGCAGTATTTTGGGTTTGCTTTATTGATGTTGCTTAAGGGTTACCTGACTGCCTTTCTAAGAGATTTGGAGAATGCACCTGTTTGTTTTTCTTTAAAGTGCCACTGGATCTTTTGAGCCAACCTGAGAGGATTTTGATTTCAATCCTCATCTGAAAAACTACACCTCCAACTATTGTACTGCCTATGAACATAACTGAATTGTAAGCCTGATTAGCAAAGCTCAAGAACATAAGTTTGTAATTTTGAGTTCCCTCTAAGAAATCCTCAGATTCTGTCCTTCATCTGCGCTGATGTGGCTCATCTCTTTTGGAAACCTAAGTGGGGAATTAATAATTTGCACTAGCTTCCCATGGCATAGAACCTTGCTGCTCTATCTATCAAGGTCCTCATGATAACCAACCTAGAGCCCATCCCACCTTGTCTGCCATTTAACGATGCTTTTCTGTGAATGTGGCCTTAGAACGGGGTCATGCCCAATATTAATAAGGTCAACTAGTGAGAGCCATATAATAAACAGCCAATAGTCAAGCAACAAAGGGCAGACAGTGTCGACAATACAGTAAGAATCTGAATTCTCAGGATCTGGAGTATGGAAAGAAACAGTCTTTGCACCCTGTACCATCATAACAGCTGTAGGGAAATTCACAACTTTCCTTGCATCAGCTGCCCAGACAGAACCTGTTGTGTTCCTGGTGAATTCCTTTAAGATTTTCCTGTGCCTTTAGAGGGTTAAAGCCTAGGCAATGGAAATTTGAAAATGCTATTGTGAGTCACATTGTAAAGTTCTTTACAGTAGCAAATGCAGAGGAAATGAGGGAGGAAGAAGGCTGAGTGGCAGAGAGCACAAGCAAGTGATCAGAAATGGTTTTGTCTTTAATTGAGATGATGGTGTTACATTCTTTTCTACATGAATGTACCAATCACTCTTGGTGAAATAACAATGTGCATCCCCTTTCATGACAAGACTGCATATGAATAGTTTCCACATGGTGACTAAGTATTGGTGACAGTTGACCTCTACAGACTGAACACAAGTCATGAAACTAATGAACTAATTCGGTGATTGCTATCAGTTTGACTCACAGTCCTCACTTGGAAATATATCATTGTTCTGTCAGTGTGGATGGGGCAAGATCCTGGAACTCCCACCCAGATGGCATTGTGGATCTACCTACACCAAATAGGCTGCAGCAGTTCAGGAAAGTAGCATACCACCACCTTAACAACAACCAGAATGAGCAATACATCCTGTCCCAGCCAGTGACGTCCACATTCCACAAACTTATTTTTAAAATAAAAACACCCTCTTAAGGGTACATGTACATCAAGTCAGAATGTTTGGGATAGAAATAGCATAATCAATCTCCAAGAACATGGACTCACCCACAATCCAGAGGATTTGACCCTAAAGTAGACTAAGAATTAGCTAGCTTTGCTCAAAAGCCTGCCTCTTGTTGGGTAGTACACAACATTTGGACAGTGATTAGAGGAATTTCTGCCAGTGCAGTGCTGAACATTCAGCTTCGCTAAACCTCGGTGTATGACCAGTTTCAGTAACTTGTAAGTGTGATTTCCCAGTTTATTGTCAGTTATGGAGTTACACAGTGTGAAAACAGACCCTTCAGTCTGACTTATCCATGCTGACCTGATGTCCTAAATAGATTTAGTCTTGTTTGCCAGTATTTGGCACATATTCCTCTAAACCCTTCCTATTCAGCCCCCCATCCACATGCTTTTCAAATGTTGTGATTGCATCTGCCTCCACCTGGCAGCTATTTTCATACACACACCACACTCTCTGCGAAAAAGTTGCCCCTTAGCTCTCTTTTAAACCTTTCACCCCTCATCTTAAACCTATAACCTCCAATTTTGGGCTCCCTTACCCTGGGGAAAAGACCTTGTTTATTCATCCTATCCATGCCCCTCATGATTTTATAAACCTCAATAAGTTCGCCCCTCGGGCTGTGACGCTCCAGGAGAATAAAAACAGCCTATTCAGCCTCTCCCTATAACTCAAACCCTCCAAAACTGGCAACATCCTTGTAAATTTTTTCTGAACACTTTCAAGTTTAGAGACATCTTTCCTATAGCAGGGAGATCAGAATTGAATGTCCTGTACAGCCTAATTCCACCTGATCTAAGCTTGCTAACCAGTCTACCAGGTGGAACCTTGTTGAAGACATTGCTGAAGCCCATAAGAGACAACAGTGATTGAATTCTCATATTTTCACATATCTGCCCTACATATTCATGCAGCAGTGAGTGATAATGGGAACTGCAGATGCTGGAGAATCCAAGATAACAAAGTGTGGAGCTGGATGAACACAGCAGGCCAAGCAGCATCTCAGGAGCACAAAAGCTGACGTTTCAGGCCTAGACCCTTCATCAGAGAGGCCTCTGATGAAGGGTCTAGGCCTGAAACGTCAGCTTTTGTGCTCCTGAGATGCTGCTTGGCCTGCTGTGTTCATCCAGCCTCACACTTTGTTATCTCATAATCATGCAGCAATATGTGATGCTAGTACTTACTGGCAATCTTTAGTCTATTTGGTGCTTTTTTTAGATTTTTTTGGCTTTAGAAATGACCAACCAGGGTAATATATCTGTAGCTTCACCTTTTCCACTAAATCATTTCTTATAAGACAAAAGGCTACACCACTTCATTTGCCCACTCTACCTTTTCTGGACACGCCCCTATTTCTGAATGTTACAATCAATTCTGTCCCATTGATTTACCATGTTTCTATTTTTCACATTTTTTCTATGTTCTTCACAACCTATCTTGTTCCTATTTATTTTAACTGTTACCTGACTTATTGTGCACTTTCATCTACAAAGTTCCTAAGTTATTTATGAAGACATCACCCCCACCAAATCTTGCATGCCATTCCTTTCTCTGAGAAGGCAGTTGTGCACTTGGTCACTGACAGTTCTCCAATAGCTATTCCCCATGTCTGCCTTTGCCTTGGGTTGAACTGGTGCCTTGTCTTCCTTGTCAGTGACCTTGGGCATTTCTTCCATGATCAGCTGTAGGAGAATTGGCAGTGATATACTCACCAGCAAGGGCTCCTAATTCTAACCTATCTAAAATACCCAGCGAGGTCTCAGTGTCTTGTGTTGGTGGAGGGTGTAGGAGGCAACTGAGCTGGTGCTTTCTCTAATGGATCCTTGGTTTCTCACTCGAAGTTGGCAGGGGAGATGTCTTGCAAAAAGGGTCATGAAAGGATAATGGCAATGGTAATTAAAATAAAGAAAATCCTAAGTGTGTACAAATAATTTGGGAAAGATTAGGCCCCTTAAATAATTTGTATGTGTGTTAGTATTCACTGGTGAGAGAGACAGTGTGGGTGTAGAAATTAGGGAGAAGAAATGTGGTAGGCTAAAAAACATTAGTATAGCAGAGACAATGTTCTGAGTGGTCTGGCAGGCTGAAAAATTAGGTAAATATCCAGAGATAATGGGAACTGCAGATGCTGGAGAATCCGAGATAACAAAGCATGGAGCTGGATGAACACAGCAGGCCAAGCAGCATCTTAGGAGCACAAAAGCTGACGTTTCAGGTCAGGTATATATCCAGGTCTGGTTGAAATATATCGAGGCTATTGAGTGTGGCAAGGGAAGAAATAGCAGGGATGCTTGCAAAATTTTCAATTTCTCCTTGACCACAGGAGAAGTGCCAGAGGACTGGAAGACCACCAATGTGGTATCATTATTCATGAAGGCAGCAAGGGATAAACCTGGAAACAACAGGCCAATCAGTCTAACTTCAGTGGGAAATCTATTGGCAGCAATTCTGAAGGACACAATAATTTGCACTTGGAGAAGTGGGATTATCAAGAACCGTCAACAGTTTTCTTAAGTGGAGGCCATATCTGAGCAATTTGAATTTTTCAAAGAAGTGACTAGGTGTGTAGTTGAGGGTAGTACATTTGACTTGGACTTCAGCAAGGCTTTTGATGAAGTCCAGCATGGGAGACAGATAACAAAGCTATTGCCCATGTGAGCCAAGGAAATTTGACTAATTGGATCCAGAATTGACTTATTGACAGAAAACAGTGGGTGATGATCAGGGGTGTTTTTGTTACTGTGAGTGTGTTCAGTGGAGTTCTGCAGGGATCACTGTTGGGGCCCTTGATGTCTGTGAATAATATAAATGATTTAGACTTGAATGTCAGATCATTAAGTTCATGGATGATATAAAATTGGTGAGGTGGTAAATAGTGACGATAACCTTAGATTACATGAAAACATAGATGGGCTCGTCAAATGGGCTGATAAATGGCAAATGGATTTCAATGTGGATACATAAGGCACGATGCTTGGACAGGACAAACAAGGCAAACATGATGAATGATAGGACCCTGGGAAGCACAAGGATCAGAGAGACCTTAGTGTGCATGTCTACCAGTCACTTAAGGCAGTGGAACAGTTAGATAAAGCTGTTAAGAAGGTATATGGATACTTGCTATTATTAGTCAAGTAATAAAGTTTAAGAACAGGGAGATGATGCTGGATTTAAAAAGTTGGTTGGGCCGCAACTAGAATATTGTGTGCAGTTTTGGAATCCACATTTAGAAGGGATGTGAGAGGGTGCAGAGGAGATTTACCAGGATGTTGCCTGGGCTGGAGAGTTTTAGTTATGAAGACACTTTGGATAGACATGAGTTGTTTTAATTGGAGTAGAGGAGACTGGGAGGAGTCATGATTGAGATCTATAAAATTATGAGGGGCATGGGTAGGATAGACAGGAAGGAACTTTTCCCCTTGGTGTTGGGATCAATGACCAGAGGGCTCTGATTTAATGTAAGAGGTAGGATGTTTAGAGAGGATGTGAGGTACAATCTTTTTAATAAGAAAGTGATGGGAAGTTTGAGTTCACTGAGGATGGTAAAGGCAGAGACCCTCATAACATTTAAGAAGTATACAGATGTATACTTATGGTGCCAAGAAATAAAAGGCGATTAGCCAAGTGCTGAAAATGGGATTAGAATAGTTAGGTGGTTGTTATTGACTAGCACAGACTCGGACTGAAGTGCATTTTTCTGTGCTGCAGATCTCTAATTCTATGACTTTAGGCTGGACTCTGGTATCAGAGGGGGACATACAGAGAAGCGAGCAGCCAGCTGACTTTGCCAGGTACCCACTTTGACTTTCATGTCGGGAATCGTCACAGTTTACTTTCTACAAACATATGGGAGAATAGGAAGCTACATATTAATGAAACAGGATAAGGTAATACTGAGATGTTAATTAATGCAAATAGGTTCACTTGCTCATCAATAAGCATCTTGTCTTGCCATTCAAAACTTGGTTGGAAAATGAGTTAGTGATAATGGGAACTGCAGATGCTGGAGAATCCAAGATAACAAAGTGTGGAGCTGGATGAACACAGCAGGCCAAGCAGCATCTGTGCTCCTGAGATGCTGCTTGGCCTGCTGTGTTCATCCAGCTCCACACTTGGTTATCTTGGAAAATGAGTTATTTTGCTGTCAACATAGAGAAGCACCTTGTAGTCTTTCCCATGCAATTTTCCAAACTTTCTCGCCAATGCCCACTGATAGATTCCAGCCACTGTCATTATATTCACCGATGCTGTCCAACCTTTGAATATTTCCAGAACTTACTGTTTTTTAAAACAATTTGAGCAAATAAAACAGGACTATTATTGTTTCTTTTTTAATGAGATTGATTGTTGATGACAAAACCATCGTTTATTGTCTGTCTCTAACTGCTCCTGAACTAAGTGGTTTGTTGGGCCATTTCAGAAGGCTGCTAAGAGTCATCATCCTTTATGTGGCTCTGAAGTAGCAGACCAGACCACACGATCAATCATTGACACTGTCATGAGGCCAGCTTTCAATACCAGGTTGATAAATCAAATTTAAGTTCTAACAACTGCTGTGGTGGAGTTTAAATCCATCGACATAACCGCAGCCCACCATCTCTCTGAGAGAAATAGAGCTAATAATATGATTTATATTATGCGTGAGTAAAATAGGAAATATGGTGTGGAAGGTACAAGTTGTTGCATCTGAAGCATTATAACTGCACCTAATACTGGTAAAATGGTAATAATCTATATATCATTACAATTTCTGTGTGGGACAGAAAATCTAACCTGTTGCTGCAATTTTGCTTATGCTTTTTTGTCAACATTTTATCATTGAATTTGTCTCCTGGTTCCATCGTGCTCCTTGCAAGACCATATGATGCATACCATTGGCACTGAATGAAAAGTCACACTGGATTGGGCAAAATCCGTGTAGTCTGATTGATAGTATCTATTAAATTGTTTGTGGCATTTTCTGTATCACCTGTAGTTGCCTGTAAACAAATGTGGAGAAGTATTTTCACAGGGTCTGATTCAACAAAGAACCAATGTAAACAAATAAATTAAAAGACCGTCTGAAATTAGAGTAATGAGAGCGATGGTGGCATTGGGTAATGTACAACAATGTAGTTGATTCTTAACTGTTCTGGCAAGCTACTCAGTTCAAGGTCATTTAGACATATGCCACAAATGGTGGCCTTGTCAACAACACACATTAAATAGGAGCAGGAGTAGACTGTTCAGTTCTTAGAGCCTGCTTATGATATCAGAATCCCTACAGTGTGGGAGCAGGTCACCTGGCCCATTGAGTTCACACTGACCCTGTGAAGAGCATCCCATACTGACCCACCCTAGACACTGTGGGCAATTTAGCATAGCCAATCCACTTAACCTGCACATCTTTGGACTATGGGAGGAAACCGGAGCACCTGAACATAATCCAAACGGACACAGGAAAAATGTGCAAACTCCACACAAACAGTCACCCGAGGCTGGAATTGAACCTGGATGCCTGGTGCCATGAGTCGGCAGTGCTAACCAATGAGCCACTCTGCCATTCAATATGATCGTGTCTGATTATCTAACTCAGTACCCTGTTCCTGCTTTCTCCCCATACCTTTTGATCCCTTTAACCCTAAGAATTATGTCTGCCTCCTTGAAAGCCTTCAATCTTTTGACCTCAACTGCTTTCTGTGGCAGAGAATTCCACTGGCTGACTACTGTTTGGGTGAGGAAATTTCTCATCTCAGTCCTAAATGGCCTACTCTATATTCTTAGATTGTAACTCCTAGTTCTGGATTCCACGGTTAACAGAGGAAACTCTACTGTATTTACTTTGTCTAATCATGTTAGAATTTAGTAGGTTTGTATTTCTCATTCTTCTGAACTCTGAATATAGTCCTGACCAATCCAATGTCTCGACATATGTCGGCATGCCATCCTAAGTATCACTTTGGTAAACCTTCATTGCTCTCCCTCCACAGATAGACGTCCCTCTTCAGAAAAGGGGACTGAAATATCACACCTGCATATTGTGTGCCATCACCAAAGCCCTATACAATTGCAACAAGACATCCCTGCTCCTGTACTCTGGCCTTCATTGCTGGAGGATATGTACATTTTGCTTTCTTGACCACGTGCTGTATTTGCATACTTGCATTCAATGACTGGTGTACAAGGTCACCCAAGTTGTTGTACATGCCACCCCCACCCCTCTAAACGTCATTGCCATTCAGATAAAAATCTGCCTTCCTGTTTTGGCTACCAAAGTTTGTAACTTCACATTTATCTACATAATACTTCATTCACCAAGCATTCGCCCACTCACTCAACTTGTCCAAATCATACTGAAAGGTCTCTGCATCCTCCTCACAGCTCACCTTCCCACCCAGCTTTGTGTCGTCTCAAACATGAAGATGTTACATTAATTCCATTACTAGATTGTGAATAGCTGGGATCCAAGTACTGATCCCTACAGTACCCCATGAGTTACTGCCAGCCACTCAGAAAAAGACCTGTTTATTCCTACAGTTTATTTACTGTCATAAACAGTATCTTTGTCCATGTGAGTACACTACCCCAATCCCATGTGCTTTAATTTTGCATGCTAGTTTCTTATGTAGACCCTTATCAGAAACCTTCTGAAAGTTCAAGTAAATCACATTCGCTGCCCCGCCATCAACTCTGAGTAAGATCTTCAAAAAATTCTAATAGATTTGTCAAGCATGATTTCCCTTTCATATATACATGCTAACTCTCTCCAATCCTGTCACAGTTTTCCAAGTACCCTGCTATTACATTTTTTTAGAATGAACTCTAGCATTTTGGCTACTACTGATATCGGGCTAACTGGCCCATGATTCCCTATTTTCCCTCTGCCTCCATTTTTAGCTCCTTTTTTAGGCTTACATTAGCTATCCTCTAATCCATAGGAACTGTTCTAGAGAATCCCATGAAAGAATAAAGAAAAACCAAAGAACAGTGATAGTGGTCAGCATTGTCAATAGGTGCCATCCTTGGCAGGAATCAGGTTAAATTAAGCAGAAGCCCCTTGAAACAGGACAGACTATCCTTGCAACCCCTGGGGAACTTTCTTCAATTTAGCAGCCTTCAAAAAGCTCATTCACCTACATATTCTTTCATTCCAATAAAAATCCTGAGTATTAGTTGTCTTCGAGCCTCCTTTTTGTCTCTTCAATCTTGATAATGAATACAAATGGATTGAGATTGTTCTGAGGATGGCTAAAAATATATATTTATGAATTTCTAGTTCCTGCTAGATATGTACTTCTTACAAGCATTCAAAACTGTGCCCAAAGCTACACTAATGTGGTGATTTTTTTAATTGAATGTAAATATTTCCAATTGCGTTTTTCAGAGACACAAATTAGTTACTGGTTCAAGCTTAACCAATGGAGGAAAACCAAAGCATGAAAATCTGGACATGTGAAGGTTAAATTTTAAAAATAACTTATTTAAGACCGGCTCTTTAAGCTTAGCGTATGCAAAAGTCATTCTTTCCACATTTTTTTGAGGTTATAACCTACCTCAAATAAGTAGTAACTCTTTTCTATGCACAGTAATGTATAAATATATATACGATTGTAATTGAGCATTAAAAATCCAGTTTAGTTTGTTTATACCTTTGTCAGCATCTGTAAAAAGGATGTTTCCAAAAGATCATGAGAACATTGCACATTTCTTGAATTTGATGTGAAATAAACACCTTAGGGAACGATCAGCTAGAGTAACAAAGAAGGAAATCCTGTTACAGGCACTGAATATTAACGTGCCATTTAGGAAACAGACCTAGTAATATTGCTAATTTTGCTTCCAACATGAATTTTTATGACTACAAGATCTATTTTGTTGGGAAGAATCGCATAATGGCAGTAACTGCTTTCACTCTTTTGTTGACTGAAAGACTAGCTGTTTAGAATTCTGTGAAGAGAAATCAGAGATAATGTTTTGGGTCCAGTTCTGAGGAAGGGTCACTAAACCCGAAACATTAACTCTAATTTCACTCCACAGATGCTGCTAGACCTGCTGAGCTTTTCCTGCAATTCTTGTTTTTGTTCCTGATTTACAGTATCCACGGTTCTTTCGGTTTTTAGCCTTAGAATTCTAATTGGCTTTATGTGGTATTGATTGTTGATGTCCAGTCATTAATTGGGAAAAAAGGATTCCAACATAATAAAATCACAAGCAACATAAAATTTATCCATTTTATGAAAATCATGAAATGGCTTTCTATGAAAACTGGGTGCAACATGTAATTTGTAATTCATTACTAAATAAATTTTTTTAATAAATTAGAATTCTGGCTTCATTTTTCTGTGAAATGTAATTTTTCACGTTGCTTTTGACAAGCCCATTGACCAGTCAAGAAAAGGATCAATATTTCTTGAAGAGCTAATAATTTTGTCGGATCAAAGTGATTGCCTCTCTAAATATGAAAATCCAATCCTGGATACTCTGCACAATTCTCAGAAGGCAGCTGCTAGACAGACAGCGCGTGGAAAAAAAATGCTGTTACGGCCTTATCTTAGATCTGACACCATCAAAACTGTGCTAACTTGTTCTCTAATGGAGGTACCCTGAAGACATACATAGCCTATTCCCACAATGTGAAGAAAAAGCTGAAATGGCGAAACACATCATTCAGAACTATAGTATTTCAAACAACACAGATACTTTTAAACATACTTCGGGTAAATAGATAGGGAACTGTATATGCCCCAACCCTAATTATATTGACTCCAGGTATTGTCACCTCCAACAAATCCCTGAATTGAGGAAGTGGACAATTTGTGCTAAGTATTGTCATTTTTAATTGTAATGGAGTTGCTTTTTCTCCACTCTTGTGAATGTTATCCTTTTTATTCAACATTAACACATTAATTTTCTTCTAAAGAATTTAGATTAGATCAAATTATTACACTTACCTGAGTGCTAGAGTACAGGAGTGCAGTGAAAAGCATATAGTGTCATCACTGTTCGGTGCCGTCTTGGAAGACAATAGTTAGAATTAAAAACCAAAATTAAAGAAAGGGAAAAGAAAATGTCCAGATCACACATGCTGGCTCCACTGTGAATCTTGAGCCTGGCTCACCAGCACCACCTATGCCGGATGCATCAATGCCATGATGCTGCCACCAATTGCCACTGCCTTGAATCCTGCACCTCACCACCGCATCGGACCCACTGACATCAAAAGTGCCACTCTCCAGTGCCATCCCTTGCCACTGGGCCCACCTCGCCAACATCATCTTGGAATCAATTGAAATATTATAGACCACAACCTTCTTAAACGAATGCAAGAGCATAACCCTTTGAACCAGCGTTGACTTCAGAGCCGCTGTCGATGCCAATGCTGCTACCAATGTATCGTGTCATGCTGTGGACCCTCCAATGTCAAAGTCGCCACGCCCTGGTGTTATCCTTTGCCACTAGGCCTGTACTCGCCAGGTGGCAGCTGCTGTGGGTGCCTGTGCAATCCTAGGTGAAGGGTAAGAGAGAACTGTAGATAAAAGAAGAGAGGAAAGGGAAAAAGATAAAGAGAAGCAGAAGAAAGCAATGGATGAGCAGGAGCCTGAAAGCAGCTATTCAGCCATTGCCATCTTCAGCTTTCAGCATTTATATTACTAGTGAAAACAATACAAAATAATTTGCCAATGCTTGGCACTTTCAATTAGTCAGGCTTTACTTTTGCCTATTTAATCTCCCAAATACTTGCACTTAAGTTATTAGAAGTGTGAGTCAGATATGGAAGTCCCTTCCATAGGTTATTGGGTATTGACTGAACAGGCATAGTGCATCTCCTTAACCCATCAGCTTGAAATATTATGAAACCACTATGAAAAGGAAATTAGAGTTGTGTGGGTAGATTCAATGTCTAAACAAGTGCAGGAAAAGAAAGAAAGGGTGAAAAATGATTGTGTTAGGAAAGTAGAGAGTAAAGGTAAAGAGAAAAGTGACAGTGGGAGCGTTTTTCCGCGGATGGTGATGGCTAGCACGAGGGGACATAGCTTTAAATTGAGGGGTGATAGATATAGGACAGATGTCAGAGGTAGGTTCTTTGCTCAGTAGTAAGGGTGTGGAATGCCCTACCTGCAACAGTAGTAGACTTGCCAACTTTAAGGGCATTTAAATGGTCATTGGATAGACATATGGATGATAATGGAATAGTGTAGGTTAGATGGGCTTCAGATTGGTTTCACACGTCGGCGTGACATCGAAGGCCAAAGGGCCTGTACTGCTCTGTAATGTTCTATGTTCTAAAAGTTATAATGTTTAATGATTTCCAGCATCACTTAAACAAGGTGAAACTAGACTTTTTGCATTTGGAGTTCAGCAGTTCATTTTCAATGGCAGGAAGAATGACCAATTATAATTAAAACTTATCATATTTTTAGAAGGTACTTCGATTTGAAATGACATTTTTTATATTTTGTGGTAACTTTATAGATACTGTTCAAGTAAAGGAACTTTACGCCTCTCAGTGCTTTTGAAAGGTAAGCTAGACGACAATATGCTGATTTACAAAACTAGTATCCCAATATCACTTATCAATGAAACTGAACATCTCTGACAACAACCTTTTGATTTCTGCATTTAATTATGTTTCTTCTTGCCTAAGTTGGTTGACATTTGTACTAAAATAATAGCAATTATTAGCAATCTCTCTGTTAGTATGATAGCAGTTTCTGGACTAGTTTCTGGAATTAGCTTGTATTATCTGCTTTCCTGAAATTCTGTCCTCATGTCAGAAAGTTGCTTCACATTACCTTATTAATAATAATTCTTATTTCCCAGAATTATATTTCATATTCATTTTGACACAATGCAATCAGTCATTTTATCTCCTATTTTGTTTTTCTAAAAGGTTAACTATATATTATTGATTTTGCTTCTAAATGAAATTTTGTGCACAGTTCATGAACATTTATATTTTTCTTTAACCTTTCATCAGTAGAATAATCTTTATTCAGTTGTATGCTTACATAGATTGCATGGCTAGGAACAATGTACCATTTCATAAGTGTAAAGCAGCATCAATTACCATTGTAAATTATTCTGTACAATTTGGTCAATGAGTTACTGTAATTGCATTAGAAACTCTCTTGTTGTACAGTACGATTATAATGTTACAATCTGCGGTCCATCTCAAGGCACTTCATTGGAACAGACAGATCCAATATGCTGAATCTGCCATTTTGCTTAAAGTGCTTGAAGACAGCATATTTTGGGGTTAGTAATCTATCTTGTATTTGTAGATATGCACTGGAAATAGTGGGGATTATCCACTACAAACTCTTCATCACCCCAATTACTGAATGCCGCAGACAACATGTATTTTAATTAAAATGATTTTTATAATTCATATATCACAAATGTATTCAGTACAAAAACAGGTAGTTAAAATATTTATTCGCAACTTAAACCTCACTAATCCTTACGATTAATCCTTGAAGCTAAAATAAAATCATAATGGTTTCCTTAGGATTTCTAGTATTTTTGAATGATCTATTGAATTATTGTCATACATATTTTACAATAAGAAATATAACAAAATATAGTGAAAAGCTTTCATATGTCACCACAATCTAGCACTATTTTGATAGTTTAAGAATAAAGAAAAAAATGAAAAGAAATGGATTAAACAGAAGACCATCTGTGTTGAGTTCTGCGCTGGTGCTCAGAATAACTGAAGTTACTCATCTTCAGTCGCCATCTTTTGTAACAGGGCTGATTCACCTTCACCACTGTCTCTCTGCTACCTGCACAAGACCCACGGCTGACAGAGCCGTGTCTCTTGCTGCTAGGCCCTCCTCCGTCGAAATTACTATGATGCCCTTTCACCGCTGCCAATGCCAGACCCAATCGACTATATGGTTGCAGATCTTCAGGTGCCATCTTTTGCTGCTGAGCCTAGCTTGCCAACATTGCCTCAGGCCTTGGTCTCCCCACCTCACTGGGCTCACTGTCCTCTCCATGCAGGGCTCATTCATCCCTCTGTGCTGGGCCTGCTGTCCCTCTGCGCTGTGCTCGCTGTCCCCATGCTGGCTCACTCCCATCTTCCATAAATACGTGCAGGGATAACTTTCTGTCATGACGCCCTCCGAAATCTCAACAGCAGTAAGTAAAGTAAAAAGTAGGTAAAAGAGACGAAAAATAAAAACAGGAGAAAAAAGTGGACAGTGTGAGTCCCGAGCTGAAGAGCCTAACTCTGCAACATCTTGGCCAGCTAATAAAATTGTTTGTTTTAATTTGTCAATTTTTTAACTTAATTTGTCAAAATATTTCAACTCCATGGAGGTCCATCTTGTTGCTGTAACAATCCTGTAGTTTGAAGTGAAGATGTAGCAGAAGGTTAGGAAATATATTTGTTTGGTTGGCTGGCTGATTGCACTTCAATCAAAGGCTTTTTAACACCAGCAAATAACTCAGATGAAATCCTAAGCACCTTCCCACAATTTGGGAATCAATCTTAATTATTTCCATCATCTGAGTGCATGGGCAGCAGTAGCAGTCAAATAAGCTGTTTAATTGTTTGTATCTGCTATTAGAATTTCATTAGACCCTATACTGTGCTTAATGGCTGCAGCAATCACAGCTCACATCTGCTTGTATAATGTTCCATCCAAAAATGACCAAAACACAAGCAAATGCAGTGCACTAGACTAACTGCAGTTTTACAAGCAAATATAAAATTATCACACATTTTTAGTGTGTAAAATAGAATGAAGCCCAGGTATCTGTCACTAGAGACCCATGTTAATTAGTTATTTGTCTCTAGACCAATCACCATGGAAACTAGTGTATTTAAAACAGACTTATTCTTGCCCATGCCACATAAAAAAAACAGAGTCTTATTTATCTTTTGTAAAATCAACTTGTATCTTAAAACTGGAACTTAAAATTATCTCGTTCTTCACTGCTTTTAGCAATCAATTTTTGCTTCACTGTATTGATGAGTTATAGAATGCAAGTATGTAATGAAACAGAGATAATAAACTTTCATGCTTCACACTGCTGCTTGCGAAAAGAAGACTCTAACTTGTAACTGCTATTTCATTCATTTACCAAAGCTAGAAATTAGATTTTTTTTGTTAGTTAACTTTGCTTAATATTTCTTTCCCAGCTCTGCTTCACTTTCATGTGGCCAAGCCATTTGTGCTTGGACCTATTGAGGGCTCAAATGCCTTCTTCCACACCCATGTATATTATCTGTGGTAGAGGGAGACCCGTACCAGCTCTCCCTTGTCAACATATTGCAGGGGCTATTTTCTGAAGAAGGGTCTAGGCCTGTAACATCAGCCTTCCTGCTCCTCTGATGCTGCTTGACCTGCTGTGTTCATCCAGCTCTACACCTTGTTATCTCTTAACCAACATTTCTCAGCTAGTTTGAGTTCTGGCAGAAGGCCACTGTACCCGAAATGTTAACTCCTGTTTTTCTCTCCACAGAAGTTGCCAGACCTGCCAACTTTCTCCAGCAGTTTCTGTCTTTGTAGCATACTGCCCTCCCACCACCACCCCAGACTGATGTGAGTTTTGCCTCCTGCAAGTTATTTAATCTAACATAGCAATGTTTATGTTATCCCTCAACCGAAGAAACTAGATTTGTATAAGGTAGTATTGAAATAGCTAACAAAATGATGTACACTGACATTACATTCTCAAGTACATCATTGCTTGGATTATTTTCAAGCTATTTGGTTGCAGCACAAGAGCATGCTTCTAGTAGCATGTCATGTTTCACATGTTCCAAGTCACTGTGAAAGATGCAGTCTTTATACTGTAGATTACATGCCATGATAGTGATGACACTATTAGCATGTCTTTTTAAAGATATACTGATATAGCGTACTGAAAGCAGAGCTAACAAAACTAAAGTGACAAATTAAGGGGTGGATCAATAGAGATGTAGATGTTTGAGAAGATATTTCAGAATACGCAAGGTAGTTATATTTCAACAGAATAGAAAACCTACAAGGAGAGAATCTGTCGTCTATTGATAACTAAGAAAAGTTAAAGACAGTATTAAAATTAAAGAAAGAATATATAATTACGCAAAGACAGTAGCAGATCAGAAGATCGAATAATTTTTTAATAAAAACAGCAATGATTGACCAAACGCTTAACAAGGAGAAAAGAATAGGATATGAGAAAGAGCTAACTAAGAACAAAAACAGTAAATGTTTTGATGGATATTTAAAAGGAACAGAGCTAACAAAGCAAATGTTGCTTTTGTAGAGATTAATCATAGAAAATAAGAAAATGCACATGAACTGAACAGGTATTTTGTATCTGTATTTACCGTACAGAATGCACTAACATCCCAGAGATAACTGTAACTCAGGAAATGGAAGGAAGGACGGAATCTCAAGGCTACCTAAGTTGCTTTGGGTGTGTGCTGACAATTCTCCAGGTCCAGATGAACTTCATTCTAGGTTCTTTGAAAGAAGTGGCTAATGAGAAATCTGATGTGTTGATTTTAATTTTCCAAAATTCCCTAGATTCAGGGAAGGTTCCATTAAAATGGAAACTAATGAATAAAATGCTTTTATTCAAAAAGGAACTGACTGAAACAGAATAAAGGGAACTACAGGCCAGTTAGGTTAACATTTGTCAGAGGGTAGATGTTAGAAACTATTATTAATGAGGTTACCACAAAGCATTTAAAAACGTTGAAGGAAGGTAATCAGGCAATTCAGCATGGTTTTCTGATAGGGAAATCATATTTAACTAATATCTTGAAGTCCTTTGAAGAAGTAAGGTGCTGTGGATAAAGAGAAACTGGTGAATGTACTATTCATCAGATTTTCAGATGGTAGTTGATAAACTTAAAGGCATTAATTTTCCTTGGTCTTCATGTGTCCGTATAATAATTTTTCTTCCGTTTTGGCCTATGCAGTGTTTCTCACAGTCCTTGCATGGTATTTTGTATATTACCCCAGTTTTGCTGGTTTTGGGTATGGGATCCTTTATGTTCATCAGTAGCTGTTGTAGGATGGTTGTCGGTTTCAGAGTAGCCCACAAACACCAGCTTCTGATGAAGCTGTCCCAGTCCCTCAGCCCACACAACAGGCTTTGTTACCACACAGCCTGCCATTACACATCCCCTGTTGTTAGTGACTAACAGCCCCCATTAATAACTACTCACCCTCCCAGCATGATCATTAGCAACTCCTTTGTCTGTCCAACTGTCTTTCTCTCTCTTTGGGCTCTATTCTATTGTTTACTCCCTATCCTGCCCACATCCCCATTTTCTGCATATAAGCTGACGTTTTCCCAGCCACCATCAGTTCTGAGGAAGGGTCACTGGACCAGAAATGTTAACTCTGTTTTCTCCTTCACAGATGCTGCCAGACCTGCTGAGCTTTTCCAGTAACTTTGTTTTTGTTCCAAGGTGTCTTCATTCCGCAACAGCCACCAAAACCTTACCATTAAATGTATAAGTTCTGCCCTGATTTATCCTAGCAAAATGTAATTTTGGATGTAATTATCTAAACTCCACCTGCCGCTCCTTGGTCCATTGGCCCATTTGATTAAGGTCCTGTTGTACTCTGACATAAGCTTCTTCGCTATCTACTACACTATCAATTTTGGAGTCATCTGCAAGTTTACTAACTGTACATCCTGTGTTCACATCCAAATCATTTATATAAGTGACAAAAAGCAGTGGACCCAGCACCGAACCCTGCAGCACACCACAGTCACAGGCCTCCAGTCCAAAAAACAACTGCCCACCACCACCCTCTTTCTCCCACCTTCTAGCCAATTTTGTATTCAAATGGCTAGTTCTCCCTATATTCCATGTGATCTAACCATGTTAGCCAGTCTCCCATGTGGAACCATGTTGAATCCCTTACTGAAGTCCATATAGACAATGTTTGCCAATCTGCCTTCATCAATCCTCTTCCTCACTTCAAAAAAACTCAACCAAGTGGGGCAGCACGGTGGTGCAAAGGATGGCACTGTTCCCTCACAGCACCAGAGTCCCCGGTTTTGATTCCAGCCTCGTATGGCTCTGTGGAGTTTGCACATTTTTTCTGTGTCTGAGTGGGCACAGGGTACCCCACGCTCCTTTCTCAGTCCAAAGACGTACAGGTTAAGTAAATTGGCCACAGAGAATTGCCCATATTGCCTAGGCTAGGTGAGTTAGCCATGGAAAATACAGGGTTAAAGGGATAAGGGAAGACGGTGGTCTGAGTGGGATGCTCTTTGGAGGAGTGTGTGGACTTGATGGGCTGAGAGGCCTACTCCCCACAATAGGGATTCTGTGATTTTATGTAAAGTTAGTGAGACATAATTTCCTTACCCCCCATTTCTTAAGTAGTGGCACCATGTTAGCCAGCCTCCAGTCTTCTAGCGCCTCACCCGTGGCTATCGAATATACAGATATCTCAGCAATGGGCCCAGCAATCACTTTCCTAGCTTCCCACAAAGTTCTAGGGTATACCTGATCGGTCCTGGGGATTTACCCACAGTTATGTTTTTTAAGACGTCCATCACCACCTCTGTAATATGGTCGCTTTTCAAGATATTGCTGTTTATTTCCCCAAGTGCTCTAGCTTCTAAATCCTTCTTCACAGTAAACACTGATGCAAAATACTCGTGTAGTATCTCCCTTATCCCACATATAGGCAGACTTTGCTGATCTTTAAGGAGCCCAATTCTCTCCCCACTTTCTGTTTTTGTCCTTAATGTATTTGTAGAAACCCCTTGGACTTTCCTTAACTCTATTTGCCAAGGCTATGTCATGTTCCTTTCTTACTGTCTTGATTTGCCTATTAACTATACCCTTACTGCTCTTATACTCCCCTTAGGGATTCGCTTGATCCCTGCTGTCTAGACCTGATGTATGCTTCCTTCTTTTTGTTGACCAGAGCCTCAATTTCTCTCGTCATCCAGCATTCCCTACATCTACCAGCTTTGCACTTATCCGAATACAGTCCCTAGATGCTCATTATCTCATTTTTGAAAGCTTCCCACTTTCCAGCCATCCCTTTACCTGTGAATATCTGTCCCCCCCACTCACCCTGCCGTCAACTTTTGAAAGTTCTTACCTAGTACCGTCAAAATTGGCCTCCTTAAATTTGGCAGTCTAACTTTTAGATCATGTCTATTCTATAAGTAGTTTAAAGATTATGCTCCCCCACTGACACCTCAATCATTTGCCCTGCCTTATTTCCCAAGAGTAGGTCACGTTTTGCCCCTTCTCTAGTGGGTACATCCACATTCTGAATTGAAAAAAATTCTTGTCCACACTTAACGAATTCCTCTCCATCCGACCCCTCAACACTATGGCAGTCCCAATCTATGTTTGGAAAATTAAAATTCCCCACCCTATTATCTGATTGTATTGTGTATAGTACTTAAGGAAGGATGTAATTGTGTTGGAAATAGTTCAGAGAAGGTCTACGAGGAATGAGTAGATTGTCTCAATGAGGAAAGACTGGACAGGCTATGCTCCGATCAACTGGAGTTTAAAAGAGTAAGAGGTGATTTAATTGCAACATACAAGATCCTAAGATATCTTGACAATGTGAACGTGGAAAGGATAGTTCCACTTTTGGAGATACTAGTAGCCACTGTTTAAAATAGGGGTCTTCCATTTAACACAGAGATGAGGCAAAATACTTTACAGAGGGCTGTGAATCTTCGGAACACCCATCCTTGAAAGCCAAGTCTTTGAATATTTTTAAGGCCAAGATAGATGGATTCTTGTTAAACAAAATGATGAAAGGTTATCAGGGCACACAAGGATGTGGAACACTCACGCACAATCTTACTAAATTGTGGAGAAGGCTCAAGAACAAAGTGGACTATTCTCCCCCTAATTTGTATGTTTGTAGAAACTAATGACTCCAAGGGATTGGAGAAATATGGGAAAATGGTGTTGAGGACGATGATCAGCCACATTGCAGTTAAATAGCAGAGCAGGCTCAAAGGGCTGAATGGCCTACTCTTGCTTCCGTGATCCTGTGAATGATGTGTGATGTCTCTCAGCTAGTATGGAGTGTACTATTAAGAGACATGCTCATGATATAAACACTGAGTTGTAAACAAGTGACCTGAGGGTGTAAAAGCCTCATATTTCCATCTCAAATGGAGCCGCTTGAAGCATGATGTGCTGGTGAAAGCATGCTGCTGTCTATGACCAAATAGCTAAGTATTAACCCAGACTGATGTGCTTTTGTTTGTAATATATGTATATGCCAGAAGCTGTAATAAATGTCTGTTGAATCTTTCAATGTTCGTTCTTATATTATGGGAGCTAACATAATTATTGCCTCTTCGGTTAAAAATACCCTACTGGAGCCAAAGGCCACATCACACTGGCAGATCAAATGATAGTGCTCATTACAATTAGATTTTATTATTATGTGCAATCAAGTACAGATGTACAGGAGTACAGTGAAAAGTGTTAATGTCATGACACACGGCACCATCTTAGGTACAAAGTCATAAAAGAAACAAAAAAGTTAAGCATTATCTTCATTGAATAAGTAGAAAAATAAAGAAATAAGGTAATAGTTAACATTTAATATGATAGAAAAATAAAGGAATAAAGTTTAATGCTCAACAGCCTTTGATGAGTCCTCTGCTTATCTCACTCTTTGGGAGACCTCAGTTGCCTGTTCCCGACACCATAGAAACCAGGGACCTCCCTCACTGCTCGTTCTTCCCACATTGGGATATGATGCCATCAACGCTGCTGCGAAAGCTGCTGCCTCCTCGATCTCCTCCTGCTGTGTCCGGAACATGCTCGGGCAGGACCCGCTCTCTGCCGAGGCTTGGAAATTGTGTTTAAAACCAAGCAAATCACTGCAGGTCCCCACAGTGAAAACAATGAAACTTAAACTGAAGTGAACTATTTTGTAGCCCATTTCAGAAGATGAAACAAGTTAAAGCAGTTATGCTTCAGTAGGAGAATTGGAATGGGTACCAAACATAACTAAAACTCCCACCTCCGACGCCCCCCCACATCCTGGGCACCACCCCAAGGCCTCCTACCCTCCCTCGACTTCTTCATCTCCAACTGCCGTCGAGACATTACTAGCTCCACCCCCGCCTCCTTGACCTGTCCACCTCCACTCCACCTATCTGCTTCTTTATGCATCTTCCATCCGCCTCCCCCTCTCTTTCTTTTTATTTCAGAACCCCCTTCCCCTCCCCTATTCCTGAAGAAAGGTCCAGACCCGAAACGTCAGCTTTCCTGCTCCTCTGATGCTGCTTGGCCTGCTGTGTTCATCCAGCTTCACACCGTGTTATCACAGTCTTGATAGGCCTGTGTTGTAACAATAAATAAAATTATGACATATTATATATTGACCCTTAAATAAATCTTATTTTTATTTTTTGTTATATATACAGGAAACTGGTATATTTTAGGCTAAATCTGTGCATTGTCAGCACAGGGTATTATAGTTGTGCTCACTGGAACCATTTCAGATGGCTTGAGTAGGTTCAGTGCCACCATTCCTTCCTTTTAGTATTAACCTGAATTATTTCCACAGTTGGTATCAATAATTTAGACAAATACAAATAAGAAGGATTGGTGATAGTGAATTGAGTTCAGTTACTGAATCCAAGTGGGAAGTATTTATCAGAAGGTAGTCCCTATCCTGGTAAGTGGTATAGGTTTATTACATAGTATGTAATAGCCACATTATATCTGAAAGAAATAATAGGCTATTGTGCAGCATTAGGCTCAATGAAAGAGTGGGTCTGCGTTCCTGTTAGCTAAGTGGATATTAGCAAGATCCTTGGGCAAGATGGGCAACTGGCACTGCAACACACTGATTAATAATTCCTCGGAATAGTTCTTAACATCCTGATGGGCAGATCTTGTGATAACAGTTGACCCTTTTAGGTACCAAGTACAATAGAAATAACTGTACTCACCACTGCTGGATTTGCCCTAAATGCAGTTTGCCTTTCTCTTTTGTGTTTTCCTGCCAGATTCCACCTGCTGAGATCTCTTAGAAATTCCAGTAAACTTCCTCCTTCCTTTCAAAGCTATTACAAACATATCGGGTTAAATATCATTTAAGTTATTGGGATGCCAGTGTCTGTTATGTGGAAAAATTGAAAGGATTTTCTTTAGCATTGATGAGCCACAAAATTTCAGTAATCTGTTACAAATTTCATCTCTGGTTTTGTTAATGGTCCTATAGTCCACATATTGATGGATACAATATTTATGTAAAAATATTTGATGTCTGTTTGTTTATTTTGTTTATGAAAGGCATGACCTATGTTCTTGCTGCCTTTGATCAATTGCAATGCTTTATAATTTCACTGTGATTGATAAAGTATATATTTATACAACGCATTATCATGTTGCTCAGAAATGTCCCAAAGAAACTTAAACACATCAAATATTTTGCACACACTAAGATTCTGAGAAAAATATTAGTGTGGATAGTTATCGTCTTCATTCAGATAGTACTATGGGATTTTTAATGTTTAGCTTCAGGTGGGTTTGATTAGAACAATGTGACAATGTTTTGTTACTGGAATAGAATATCAATGTGCTCAGGCCAGGCTGAGGGGTTTAATCCTATTGCTTCCTGATTCGAAGGTATGATTATAATTAAATGATTCAACCTGGCACCTCATCAGTATTGAACTATGCATATCACCTTTGTGAACTGCATTTCCACAATGCAGCATGCAACTATTGTGATCAATGTATGCATCACTGATCACCTACAAAGAATGCAATTAATGTTACTTATTGCTCGTCATTCTAATACAGTAGACAACTACTCACAATGCACACTCAACCATTTCATCAGTTACCTTTATTCATTTCCCATCTAAGAATGAGAACCTTACATTGGAACTCAAAGGCAAAACTGCATGCGGAACCATGGGAAGTCAGTGAGTAACCCAAGTTTATTTTTGACAAAAGAATAAGCTAACAGAGGCAAGGGTCTGATGAAAGATCCCCCATTTGATGTATTTTCTTTGTATGATATTTTACCACCTCTTACTACTGTTTTAAGAGCTGGTATTCTTTGGTTCTTATTGACACAGCCTCATATGTATCATTTTAAACAACTGAGTGACAATTTCTAATGTGTAGTTCAACTGGATTAACAGCTATTTTTAGAAGAGATGATCATAATTCAAGACTGAACATAACTGGAATATTTTTGCCTGACAGTATATGCTTTGTCTCTCACCATCTGCAAGAAGGAGCTACCAGGAAACAATTGGCCAAAGTATTTGGACATGCCTCATCATGGCAAAACGTTACCAGGGACAAAGGAAACAACTCTAGAACGTCGTTAAAATCTTCCCAAGAAAATGCAACGTCCCCACTGACTTGTGAGAATCTGTACCCCAAAACTGCCCAAACTGGAGAAGAAGCATCCACTGTATGCCCAGTTTTTTTAAGTATCTTTGAGCAGCGCAGTTCTAGATCAAATAAAAACAGTGAGAGTAGCGTCACAAACCTGAGCATCCCAGCAACATACTTCTTCAAACGCCATCTATCCTCCTTCAATAGGATGCACAGATCCAACATTGGACTATTCAGCCACCTCAGCATCCACAACACTGGATTGGTAGAAAGTTATCTTTAATCTCGAGGGGCTATCTAAGGAAGGAACGTTTTGTAGTAGTTCTGAAAATCTCAACCCCCGGCGGGGTCTCTCGATTCAGCAATCGGTCAATGAGCACTCGCAATCGCTCTGGCTGTTTAAGACTTTACTCTTTATTTCTTTATACGGCTGGGTACAGATCATCCGGAAACACAGAAGTTGAGCATTTCCGTACTCTTCGGAGGAACTGCACACACAACTTAATACAAAGACACTTTTAATCTTTTCTTAAAGCAGGTACATGGCGTGATAGTATAGTGTATTCAAACAATTACCAATCAATACATGATATTGCTTCAATGACAGTTACTTAATCCAATAATATTAACTGCTAAACAACTTATGTCACAAAGCTTAGGTTACTTTTTAGCTCGCCACATAGTGCTGCAACATTTGCACCCAAAGGTCAGTTAGAACGGTTAGTACTGCATTATCTTATCCTCTGTATTCGAAAGGACGCATTGTCTGCTAATCTTTCTTTGCAACAGTCTGAGGGTTAGTTATTTATGCAGCTCTAGCGGAATTTACAGTTCCCAGGCTAGAAGCCATTTTTGTTGTGCTAACTAGCATCGAGAAGCCATCTTGTTGCTGTCTAAGTTATCAAGGGCATTTGTCAGGCAGTTGCTCCTAGCTGCAATTAGTCACGCAGACGCAGGTCATGAGCCTCCATATCCTAGCCTAGGCTATATCCAAGTTTCAGACTCTCAATTTCTCATAACAAAACAATCCTATTGAAGACAAAGAATTCTAGAAGTACTCAGCAAGCTTTTGCCATATCTGTGGAGAGCGCTATAGAGTAAATACTTGAGACGTTAATTATCGTGCACTTCATTCAATCTGTTTGACTGTACTCACTGCTCACAGTATTGTCTCCTCTACACTGGGGCGACAAAACGCAGTCTTGGTGGCCACTCTGCACAACATCTACATTCTGTCCATAAAAATGATCCTGAGCTTCCAGTTGCCCAACACTTCTTTCTCAGGATTGATCCAGCAGGCTTAGCACAAGCTCAAAGAACAGCATTTCATTTTTCATTTGGGAAATTAATATTAAATGTTATTTTGCAGAATCTAATGTTCTAAAATACTACTTCTACCTTGGCATGTTCAACAGCTAAGTATTTGTACAATCATCTTTCTCCGTGCATTGTTCAAATAAATTTTAATCAAATTATTTTTCCTTGTGAAAGTTAATAAGTGTCTCACAGGATTTCCTTTTACTTTTATTATGTACAATTTAACATCTGAACTTTTTTTCTATCATTTTAATCTAAGGAAAAATATCTTGTGGAATTTGACTGAAAAGACAAATTTGGTGTGTTTGAAAGCTTACTCAAAAGAAGAGGTTTAGAAGAGGCTTTTTACAAAAGTGGAGGGACATTTAAAGGAATTATGAAGTGCTGGACTCTGGCAGATATTTCTACCTCTTGGAATGAAAGCAGCCAAACCTTTGGGCAGCACGGTTGCTCAGTGGTTAGCACCGCTGCCTCAGCGCCAGAAATCCAGGCACGATTCCAGCCTTGGGTCGTTGCCTGTGTGGAGTTTGCATGTTCTCCCTGTGTCCGAGTGTGTTTTCTCCAGGTGCTCCAGTTTTCTCCCACAGTCCAAACTTGTGCAGGCTAGGTGGATTGGACATGCTAAATTGGCTGTAGTGTTCAGGGATGTATAGATTAGTTAGGTCATATGGGAATGGGTCTGGGTGGGATCCTCTTGAGGCTCAGTGTGGACTTGTTGGGCCGAAGGACCTGTTGCCACACTGTGGAGCTTCTACGGTTCTATGATTCTAACCCTGCAGCCCCCTATGACTCAACATCGAGTTCAATAACTTTACAATCTGATTACACTCTTCTATGTTTTTTACACACCACATGGTCCTGTAATGACATGGGTTGCTTTCAGCACAATCTGCCCATTCTCTCCTATTCTTAGCCCTCATTACCACTTATTCAGCTTCTTTCCTGTCCTGGCTTATTATCAAGAGTCCCCTCTTCTGCCCAACCCATTCATATCTTCGTCTTTGTGGGCTCTGTCTCCATCTCTCCACTCACCTCTTCCTCCAACCAGTCCCCCAACCCTGTCTTCACCATGTATACCAGTTCTTCCCCGCTGCCTTTAGTCCTGATGGAACATCAATGGACTTGAAATGCTAACTCTACTTTCTCTCCACAGATGCTGCCAGATCTGTTGAATTTCTCCAGCAATGTCTATATTTGTTTCAGCCATGTAAATACTTTGGCTACAAGGGCAGGTCAGGTACTGAGAATTCTTTGAAGCATAACTTACCTCAAAACCTGTCTGCCATTTTAAGGTGCAAGTCGGTATTCAGATTGAATGCCCTCCAGTTAATGAAATTGTGCCAATGAAACTTGGGAACCCACTCTAGGCATCTGGGGTAGATAAGTCATCTCAGCCTCATTCTGAGTTCTCCAGCATCACAGATGCCAGTCTTGAGCCAATTTGAATCACTCCAGGTGATATCAAGAAATGGTTGGAACCATTAGATACAGCAAAGGCTATTGTCCCTGACAGCATTTTGGTAACAGTATTGAAGACTTGTATTCCAGAATTAGCAATGCCCCTTGCCAAGCTGTTCCAGTGCAGCAAAAACGTTGGTATTTACTCGACCAATGTGGAAAATAGACCAGGTATGTCCTGTTGACAAACGCAGGACAATGTAATTGGGCCAATTACTGCTGTGTTAGTTTACTCTTGATCATCACCAACGTGATTGAACTTATCACCAACAGTGTTTGTCAGCCAAGGTTTCTTCAGCAGTGCCTTAAGTCCTGTGACATCCATCATTAGAAGTACAAAGTTAGCAGGCACAGGAGGGAACATCACCATCTTCCAGATCTCCATCAAATCATAGTATAGTTTCCTGCCTTGGGACTATTTCATTGTCCCGTCAATGTCTCTGAGTCAATCACCAGGAACCCACTCTATGACAACACCATTGTAACTCAAGAAGGCAGTTCACCACCATTTTGACATGGACAACATATTGTGGCCATGTAATCAATAAATGCAGGTAGAGAAGCAGGGTTGGGAAGAGATATCAAAATAAATTTTACCAAAGATCTGCACAAAACTGCTGTTCTGTGCAGTCTTCAAGACAATGATTGTATTATTAATAATAAGACAAAATGATGCAAGAATACATGTTGCACAAAACCCGAGATGGGGCCACGTTTCCTGCTCTGGGTCCCAAAATCTTCTTCAATTAGCATGCTTGCATTTTGAGGGCCTGTTTCTCAAAAGTGGTGAGAGTTTCATCTCCAGCAACAATTGTTTCTGTCTGCTTATCTGCTACCTTCTTAACTGAAGGCACTAAAATATGAAGGTTTTATATTCAAAAAAGACTGTAAACAGATGATTCTGATCATAAACCCATTAATTCTACATAAAAACGTCCTTGTAGATATTGTCATAACACTCAGCCAAGCACAATTATGAAAAAAAGCATTTAATACTGAATGTTAAACCTGCTGCTGAAGGAACATAATTCTCGTACACTCCCTTAACCATCATGTGTTCCTGATATCAAAACCTAAAGATTTATGGCCTGATATTATGTACATCTGGTGCTAATCTTCTACTCTGATATTGAACCCTGGACTTCATATATAATCATACACACATTATGTATTGCCTCCCCAGTTTTGCAGTTGACTTGCTTTGACTTACTGATCATTTATCATAGAGGTAAGGAGAAAAAGAAATTGTATATATTCATACAACATTCAGAAGATGAAAGTGCACCATGATTATCTATGGGACTCCTTATTAGTTTTAAACCTGTTAATTTGACTGGTCAAGCTTATAATGGTCCCTATACACTTTAGTACTCCATACAGAGTTATAACTCCTCATCTGCAGTAATTGCAGCTCTTGGCACTTCTCAGACTTCAACTTTCTGTTATTTTAACAAGGAACACAGAATGATTCCCACTGTGAACATCTATTTGATACTACTGTATTAGCCCAATAGGCAGTCAGCATGAGATAGAGAGAGAAATTAATGATTTAAATCTTGCCTCTGTTGCCCTAGGCATTCTACCTGACAGTTGATAACATTTATTATAATTAGACTTGATACATCTGAGTGTCAGGCTACCCCAGGACTTAAACCAACACTCAGTGGATTGCAAAACAAATGCTCCTATCAAAGGATGAGTGATAATGGGAACTGCAGATGCCGGAGAATCCAAGATAACAAAGTGTGAAGCTGGATGAACACAGCAGGCCAAGCAGCATCTCAGGAGCTCAAAAGCTTGATGTTTCAAGCCTAGATCCTCTCTGATGAAGGGTCTAGGCCCGAAATGTCAGCTTTTGTGCTCCTGAGATGCTGCTTGGCCTGCTGTGTTCTTCCAGCTCCACAATTTGTTATCTTTTGCTCTTATCAAAGGAACTGCCTGAAAACACAATGGTCTTGAAATTCACTCACACCTGAGAACAGTTGTTTTGGATGGCGATGTCGCATACCAGCTATGCTGTCAGTAACTCAGGTTCTCAATCAGAGTGCGTACTTGAATGCTTCTCTATGCTAAGAAATGCCTGGTGGACCTTACACAAATATTAGAATATACATTTCTCATATATTTAACACATGTGACAGACATGAAATTTGATGCAAATGAATGCCAGTGGTGTGTGCAAATAGAACATAAACAAATGCAATTGAAACTCTGCACTGCAGCACTTTCATGCCCAATGCTGGGACACCACATTATTTGGGACTTTAGTCGTAACCATGTACATCATATAGGCTATCTTTCTGCAGATCCATGATAATATGCAGCTGCAGTTGCATTGGTAGTGGCTCAGTAAATATGGGCACAAGTGCCCTCTCTCAAGTGAATTTCATCTCAACTCTTTTGCCAATCCACCTGATAGCCAGCTGATGGCCAGTCAGTGCTGCATAGTGGTCTAGCTACAGTCAGTGGTGATGTTGGACACGACAGCAGTTAATTTTTTTTTCTTTAGTCATTAATGGGATGAGGATGTCACAGGCTAGGCAGCATTTGTTGTCCATCGCTACTTGGCCAGAGGGCACTTCAGAGTCAACCACATTTCTGTGGGCCTGGAGCCACATGTAGGCCAGACCAGTTAATGATGGCCAATTTCCTTCCCTCAAGGACATTAGTGAACCAGATAGATTTTTTCTATCAACTCACGGTCATCATTAGATTCTTAGTTCCAGATATTTTATTGAATTCAAATTCCACCATCTGGCATGCAGGATTTGAACCTGGATACCTGAGATATTATCCAGGTATCTGGATTAACAGTCCAGTGATAATAGCAATAGGCCGTTGCCTCCCCTGGCTTCAGTTAATGCTGAAGACTGACCATGTTGCACTTAATACTACAGTCAATGCTGCAAAAGGGCCATATAGCAGACTGACAACGTGACAATGATTGCTGCAGTCAATACTGCAGGCTGACCCCTCTGCAGTTAATGCCACAGAAAGTCATTTACAATCAATGCTGCACTCTGACATGGCAGCAGTTATTGCTGCAGGCTGATCCTGCTACAGTCAATACTGCAGACTGACCACATTAAAGTGAATCCTGCTGTCTGACCCCACTACTGTGAATGCTGCAGTGACCCAAACTGCACTATCAAACAAGAGGTCTGTAAAGCTATCACATGTTTGATAGTGTGATTTTGTGTCTATATGTTAGTCATTATAAAATTATTCTATTTGTAGTCGTGATTTGTCTACAGGCTGAGTTCCCAGTTATTAAAAGTTTTCAAGGTCAAAACATTAGCTCCTCAGAACATTATCCTGGGTCTGTGAGCTCCTGACTTAGTGACTTTACCACTAGTCCACCATATTGTCTATGTTAGCCTGCAGATTGTTTCAGAATGGGAAGACCTACACAAAAAAGATTCTTAATCTATAATTGTCTCTTTTTGTAAAATGTCTACCTTAAAAAGATTTCAGAATTTCATTACAGTTTGTCTTTTGTTCAGATATAAAGTTCATTAATAAATTGGACAGTGTGAAAGAGTATATGAAACAAACTGAAATAATTTATTCATTAATATAATGTATTGACTAACCTTGGTTTCAAAATCAATGGCAATGACTTTAATTTCCTGTTGTTCCGTTTGCGCTCAGAATTGAGTCTGCAGCTTTTACAGTGAGCTTTATTTTCCAGGTAACATGATTCCTATCTTCAGACGGCCTCAAGAAACATTCAAATTGAGTTCAAGTGATGTTATTAGGACACAAAGTTATTTTCTGATCTTACCACTTGAGAAACATCACATTCTGTTCCTGCCCAAATTCCAGCATGAAGCACATCTTGGGGAAGATCATTCAGAGATGTTCTGTACGGAGGTTACACTGACTTTATATAGCACACTGGTTCAAACTCACCTGGAGTATCGTGCTCTGGCACCACACTTTTGGAGAGAGTGCAAAATCCAGTAACGAGAAACTTCAGTTATGAAGATATATTGAAGAGGATGGAGTGGTTTCCTTGGAGAAGAGTAGACTAAGGGTAGATTGGATCAAATTTTTCAAAATCATGAATGTCCTGGACAGAGTAGATAGGGAGAAATTGCTTGTCTTTGTAAAAGGAAGCTGATTGCACTCATGTGGAACATCTTTGGATGCTTTACAACATAAAGGATATATATAAAAGTAAATTATTGCTTCTAGGTTGACATCTGTGGTTTCAAAACTTGTACTTCTTAAGGCAAATCCTAAACAAAAAGGGAACCAGACGGCACAGATTTAAAGTGTTTTGCAAAAAAAAGAGAAATCTTTTATCGTTCAGTGAGTTGTTCAGGTCTGGAATGCACGACTTGAGAAGTGTGGTACAGACAGGTTTGACTGAGACATTCAAAGGAGCATTAGAGACTATATAAGTACAACCCATGTGCAGAATTATGGGGAAGAAACAGGAGATTGGTACAAAGTCCACATGCTCAGAGACAGTGCAGAAGTGATGGGCCAATGGCTTCTTTATGCACCATAACAGTTTTATGATCTTGCTTGTGTATTTTTCTACCTAAAAGAGAATAAGTTTATTGTTGCCATTGTAGATTCTGCACTGTTAAGGTGCCTATTGCAGTTACTTCTCACTGCTTTCTTTATGTTTTGACAGGACAAGGACATGTCTGCCAAATCCAACATAGCCCATACTTAATCGTCTTTGAACTGAATGTCTCGCTGAGTTTTTTAAGAGGGTAGCTAAGAGTCAACTACATCACTCTAGATCTGGAGTCGCTGTAAGCTAGACCAGGTCAGGATGGAAGATTTTCTTCCTTAAAGGAAATCAGTGAACCAGATGGGATTTTGCAACAAGCAATATTAGTTTTAAAAGTGTTAACTTTTACTCCAGTATCATTTCTACCATCCTAACATCTCTCTTCATTTGCAGGGCACCTTCTAGGAGTTTGGTCTGAGAAGAGGAGGAAAATCGGGAATAACAGAATAAGTGAAGCATACACACTTTTAACTGGAAAGAGAGCAATAGAAAAATATTTATCTTCCCAAATATTTTACAGGCTCGGTTTAACACACTTTCACTTATTTTGTTACAATTTTGGGTAGAAATCAGCAAACCTTAAAAAAAATTGAAAATCTCAAGTTATTTACTGAAAGAGTGAAACTAAGAGATGACATGGTTTGAACAAAGCATGTTAAATATACAAGAGTTAAGCAGAAGAAAACACTAAATATTAATTAAATACCTATTTTCTAAACACCGAAATCAACCTTAGTTAAATGAATTAACAAGCAAATTATATCCAGGTCGATTATGAACTATAAACTAGACATTAAAGGGCAGATACAGCTCAGACAGATGTTACAAATTGGGTCAGCAGATCAGTTAGCTATTTGTCATCAATGACAGTGACTAAATCCTTCAAAACAATGTCTCCTTCACAAAGAATTTCGGCTCCTTTTAAGAATTAGCCCGATCCCCAGTTGACTGTAACCAATCAAGTTCCATGTGCACAGCCTTCACCAAAATTAGCATTTGCAAAGCTCCATCAACTCTGCTTACAACGGTCTGGATTGTGTAGATTCCCAATGTTATATTGTGAGAAAACAGAAATAGCAGCAGCAAGCGTAACTTTGCTTACTCTCAGCTTCTGAATCTAGGCTCTAATTCAGCCTGCCTGTACCGAACCACTGGGATCATCAACTGGGTTCTAATGACTTGCTCTTATTTTATTTGATTTCAGCAGTTACAATCTCCCCATAAACTTTGGTTTCCAGTCTCAACTTCAGTTTATGGTTCGCGACTGGGAGGTGCAATTTTTTGTTGCGAACCGAGTGGAGGTGTTCTGCAAAGCGGTCCCCAAGCCTCCGCTTGGTTTCCCCAATGTAGAGGAAGCCACTCCGGGTGCAATGGATGCAATATACCCCGCCCACAGCTGATGACCACATCGCTCCGCCCACAACCTCCACAGCCAGCAACCCCAGAGAAGACAGCCACACTGAGCCCTGCCGCATCTTCACCATCCCCCCAGACCTCCCACTGACTGAGGACAAATGGTCAGTCCTAAGCAAGGGGCTCACCTTTGTCCCCGTCCACCCACACATCAACGAATATCAGTCACATTTGGACATCGAGCAGTTTTTCTGCCGCCTTCGCCTCCACGCTTACTTCTTTAACCGGGGAGCCTAACCCTCCCTCGACTGACCCCTTCACCCGCCTCCAACACAAGTCCTCTTCCTGGACACCACCCCCAGGCCTCCTACCCTCCCTTGACCTCTTCATCTCCAACTGCCATTGAGACATCAACCGCCTCAACCTCTCCACCCCTCTCACCCACTCCAACCTCTCCCCCGCAGAACGGGCAGCCCTCGCTCCCTCTGCTCCAACCCCAACTTCACCATCAAACCCGCAGACAAGGGTGGCGCAGTAGTAGTATGGCGCACTGACCTCTACATCGCCGAGGCCAAACGCCAACTCTCCGACACCTCCTCCTACTGCCCCCTTGAACATGAACACACCCTCGAGCACCAAACCATCACCTCCAACACCATCCATGACCTCATCACCTCAGGAGACCTCCCACCCAGAGCCTCCAACCTCATTGTTCCCCAACCCCGCATGGCCCACTTCTATCTCCTTCCCAAAATCCACAAACCTGCCTGCCCTGGTCGACCATTGTCTCAGCCTGTTCCTGCCCCACCGAACTCATGTCCACCTATCTGGACTCCATTTTCTCCCCTTTGGTCCAGGAGCTCCCTACGTACGTCCATGACACCACCCACGCCCTGCACCTCCTCCAGGACTTCCAATTCCCTGGCCCCCAACACCTCATTTTCACCATGGATGTCCAGTCCTTATACACCTGTATTCCTCATGCAGATGGCCTCAAGGCCCTCCCCTTCTTCTTGTCCTGCAGGCCCGACCAATCCTCCTCCACCGACACCCTCATCCGCCTCGCCGAACTCGTCCTCACCCTTAACAACTTCTCTTTCGATTCCTCCCATTTCCTGCAGACAAAGGGAGTGGCCATGGGTACCCGCATGGTCCCAAGCTATGCCTGCCTCTTTGTAGGTTACGTGGAACAGTCCCTCTTCTGCACCTACACTGGCCCCAAACCCCACCTCTTCCTCCGTTACATTGATGATTGTATCGGCGCCGGCTCTTGCTCCCCAGAGGAGCTCGAACAGTTCATCCACTTTACCAACACCTTCCACCCCAACCTCAAGTTCACCTGGGCCATCTCCAACACATCCCTCACCTTCCTGGACCTCTCAGTCTCCATCTCAGGTAACTAGCTTGAAACTGATGTCCATTTCAAGACCACTGACTCCCACAGCTACCAACTATACACCTCCTCCCACCCACCCTCCTGCAAAAATTCCATCCCCTATTCCCAATTCCTCCACCTCCGCCGCATCTGCTCCCAGGATGAGACATTCCACTCCCGCACATCCCAGATGTCCACGTTCTTCAAGGACCGCAAATTTCCCCCCGCAGTGGTCGAGAACGCCCTTGACCGCAACTCCCGCATTTCCCGCAACACATCCCTTACACCCCGCCCCCGCCACAACCGCCCCCAGAGGATCCCCCTCGTTCTCACATACCACCCCACCAACCTCCGGATACAATGTACCATCTTCCGACACTTCCGCCATCTACAATCCGACCCCACCACCCAAGCTATTTTTCCATCCCCACCCTTGTCTGCCTTCTGGAGAGACCACTCTCTCCGTGACTCTCTTGTCCGCTCCACAATCCCCTCCAACCCCACCACACACAGCACCTTCCCCTGCAACCGTAGGAAGTGCTACACTTGCCCCCACACCTCCTCCCTCACCCCCATCCCAGGCCCCAAGATGACCTTCCATATCAAGCTGATGTTCACCTGCACATCTGCCAATGTGGTACATTGAATCCATTGCACCCGGTGTGGCTTCCTCTACATTGGGGAAACCAAGCGGAGGCTTGGGGACCGCTTTGCAGAACACCTCCGCTCGGTTCGCAACAAACAACTGCACCTCCCAGTCCCGAGCCATTTCAACTCCCCCGCCCATTCCTCAGACAACATGTCCATCATGGGCCTCCTGCAGTGCCACAATGATGCTACCCGAAGGTTGCATGAACAGCAACTCATATTCCGCTTGGGAACCCTGCAGCCCAATGACATCAATGTGGACTTCACAAGCTTCAAAATCTCCCCTTCCCCCACTGCTTCCCAAAACCAGCCCAGCTCGTCCCCTCCCCCCACTGCATCCCAAAACCAGCCCAGCCTGTCTCTGCTTCCCTAACCTGTTCTTCCTCTCACCCATCCCTTCCTCCCACCTCAAGCCGCACCTCCATTTCCTAACTCCCACCTCATCCCGCCTCCTTGACCTGTCCATCTTCCCTGGACTGACCTATACTCTCCTCTCTACCTATCTTGTTTTCTCTCCATCTTCGGTCTGCCTCCCCGTCTCTCCCTATTTATTCCAGAACCCTCTCCCTATCCCCCTCTCTGATGAAGGGTCTCTCCTGAAATGTCAGCTTTTGTGCTCCTGAGATGCTGCTTGGCCTGCTGTGTTCATCCAGCTCCACACTTTGTTATCTTGGATTCTCCAGCATCTGCAGTTCCCATTATTACTCATAGATTACATCTGGATTGCTAGTCACTTGTACTTCATTGCATTTTATTTGTGCTCAACGTTGCAATGCCATATTTAATAGAATTATTTATATAATTGTGGAAAGTGTTTCATCTTTGTGTGATAAGAGAATTAAAATATGGCAAAATAAAGGAATAGATCATTGTGCTCAGAATTCTGGTTCAGTGCAGCAATCTTGTAGCTGTTTCTTTTGTCCTGCATGTTTTGCTTTGTCTTCCTTTTGAGACAGTTGCTGTTTGAAGATGTCTGTTCCTTATGGTGTTCAGATGGTTCTTGGCTAATGACTAGCCGAACTGAAACAGCTTTATCACACTTCAAATTGTGAGCTATTGAGGTTTTTGTACCTTGTGTCTTTGGCCATGGTTAGAAAGGGACAATTGTTAGGAGTAATCGTTCAGTCTGGCGGAGCGAGATGAAAGAACAGGCAGCAGCAAGAAATGCAACACAGATGCAAACCCACGTAACATTTACAACATAATTGAACCGATATACAATTTTTGGAACTCTTTTTAGGAGTCCTAGCTTTTACCACTTTTTTAGTATTTGTATTGCTATGGTAACAACTTATGTTAAATTATCACAATGACAATGCCTCTTCCTGGGCTAGTGCAACCAGTTTTTCAGTGACAATTACAATTTAATTTCTGGTGGGTTTCAAGATTAACAGCTGTACCAGATAGCTATCACAGCTGGTTTGCTTCTTTTGAATCAGCTTCATTTTTTTTGCCCAGACACTGATCATGATTTTATTAAAAAATGAGAAAGTAAGTGGTGCACTGAATCGATCTGTGCACAGATTATGTAGCTCCCTACATCAGCAATAGCTTTTAAACCCCTGGCCACTATGATAAGGTTACCCAATTTTCTGTGTGCTTGCATAAATTTCAAATTTTGTTTATTTGTAGTTGTAAAATCTAGTGATAACTCAAGACTTGACTCTGAAAGGTTTAGGATTGAGCCTCGGGGCCGGGAGCATCTGTAAATTGTCATTCCTGGCACAAACTTTCTCCAACCAGCATCCATACAATATGCATGCAGCATTTCACTTTGTTTAATCATTCATGAAGGCTGTGGAGAAATGAACTTACAATTCATAAAAAAATGATGAAATGATATATGGTAAGGATTCTCATTAACTTGTGTTTGAAATACAAGCAATTGGTATTATGCTGACAATATGCCACCCAGCTGTGTTTGCTTGTTTTCTTGTGGGAAGCTTGTCGAGGGGGAGTGAGGTCTGGATTTATGATGGTGTATAATAGAGAGATGGTTTGCTAGCTGTCTCCTTACCCCATGTGCTACGTCTCTGGGAGATCAGATTTATTTCTGGGTGGATGGATGGGCTGGATAGCAAAGTCTGGCAGTGAATCCATGTAGGTGTGATAGTTACTTTTTGCCTCAATCCAATAACATTGTATGTTTCAGCAGACAAACAGCAACAAACTCCCTAACTGTACCACACCCATGAGAGTTTGAAATCTATTTCACAAGGGACAGATGAGGAGTCTGCTTTGTTTGTGATGGTAGAGCACAGGTTCTAATATAAGCTGTCATGTTAATCAGCTGTAAAATATGATTTCACAGTAGCTTGTCTGGAATGCAGAGGTTTTAAAGTGAAATGGCTGTGGTGAAATTTGTGACAGAATCAGGCCAGAAGCCCAACATTGGAGCAGCATGCTCTGTCTCTTTCAGTTGCTCTCGAGGGAACACAGCAAAGGTTTACTGGGCTGAATCCAGAGATGGCAGGACTGATGTATGAGGAGAGATTAACTAGGTTAGGATTGTTTTCGATGGAGTTCAGATGAATGAGGGGGGATCTCATAGAGACTTATAATATTCTAACAGGACTGGACAGGGTAGATGCAGGGAGGATGCTTCTGATGGTGGCTGTATCCAGAACCAGGGGTCACAGTATGAGGACTTGGGATAGACCATTTAATATGGAGATGAGGAGATTTTTTCCAAAGAGTGGTGAGTTTGTGGAAGTCATTACCCCAAGAAGTAGGTGAAGCCAAAACATTGAATGTATTCAAGAGGTAGTTAGATATAGCACTTGGGGTGAATTACATCAAAGGTTATGGAGAGAAAGCAGGATTAGGCTATTGAGTCCAATGATCAGCGATGATCGTGACGAATGGTAGAGCAGGTTTGAAGGGCCGAATAGCCTCCTTCTGCTCCTATGGTCTCCTTCCACCTACCTGCAAACTTGCAGCATCCCTGCCTTGTCTTGTTGTGGAAATTAGTGCAGTCACATGACCAGGCAGCTTGCCTTGCTGCCCCTCAGCCCTCAGCCACAGGGGGATGGCCATCTTACAGGACAACAGTGAGCTCCATTACTCTCACACCATCACCAGGTACCAGCAGCTTCTGTAGCAAAATGGCATGTGCTGCAAGCAGGCAGCCAGCTCTCAAAGTCTGGAGGCAGTCTCCCTCACTGAACACCATGGAGACAGCTGTCAGTCAGGGGTCCTGGCACAGTAAGGTAAGCGCTGGCTCTGTTACCAACCCAGGGGATTGGGCACACTCAGGCATCCGGTCAGGGTGTTCTCGGATAGGGGGTCAGTGCCTCTGCAGTCCAGGGAGTGGTCACAGTCATTCCAGGGAGTGGGTCACTGTCTAGCAGCTGTGATTAAAGCTAGCATACAACTTGTATGCAGCAGTGGAGCTTCATGGAGACAGTGGAGACCTGTGTGATATGCTATACCCATGGAGGGGTCAGGAGGCCCTCCAGACACACATTTGAGAAAGCAATGGAGGCAAGTGGTTGCGGAAGTGAATGCCAGCAGGGAAGCCCAAATGATGTGAGTACACAGCTTCAAGAAGTCTAGTGACCTCAAGTTCAAAGTGCATCTCTATACGCTACATTCTCACTACCAGCCTCCAGGCACTCCTCTAATACTACATGCTCATGTGGTCACCTTTAATCAGGTTCTTAACCTGACATTTATAAGCTCCACGTTTCACTGCTGTCAACGTCACACACATGTCACACAGTCTAAACACACAGAAGTATTTCACATCAACCACATCCACCTTTCTTTCGCAGGATAGAGCCACACACGAGACAACAGGAACTAACCAGAGGGGAGGCAGGCATGCCTGCAAATCCTGATTTCCATGACTGAGATGCTCTTGGCCATTTTAGTACACTCATGGCCGAGGCCATGGCCATTGGATGCAGCTGGTGCTAATCGAAAGGCATCCTTACGTATCCTTTTGTACATCTCTCTGACTGCAAGTGGTCTAGGCATTCACCTCTTACCTATTCACTTTCTTGACACCACATTCTTGCCCTTGTGCTTTCCAGATACACATGGATTTGGAACCTGGCTAGATAGTGGTAGACAGCAAGAAGACAGGGATTAGGAAGATGCACAGTCCCTTCTTGGTTTCACTTTTGCAGCCACCTGCTCAGGGACTGACAGTCTGTGTAGTTTAGGAGATAGTAAAGAGGCAAGATCTGCGTGCAATCAGACTTTGGGGAGAAATGTCCTACAGCCAGGACAACAGGAAAAGATAACACTCATTGCAGGATGGAATTGCACACAAGTTCCACTGTGAAGGACCTCAGTTGAAGAATCAATCAAGTAACACGGAGGAGAATGTTTAAAAAGAATATGAATGAGTATTCTGAACAATTCTCCATTGAATTATTCACACAGATGAGTAGGAGCTCATTGAAACTATACCCTTTGCTAAATGTAAACAAAGATTGTGTATCATGGAAGGTCTGGGTTCACCTTCTGTGATACCCATGTGGTGAGATTATTGTCCTCCAGGGAGACATATGGAGTTGAAACAAAGCACATTCCGCAGGGAGGAAGAAGTCAGATTGAATTAGTCCCTGAGTTTTTCTTTGCAGCTGCCTCAATAATTACTGGAATTGGAAGGTTCTGGATAGAGCTTCCTCTCTCTGAACAGTAGGAGGGAACGAAATGATCATTTTTTAAAGTAAAGCACTCAACACATTTATGATTAGCTATCCTGCACCTATCAATACTTTTGCAAGATCTCTTTCATAACATTTCGATCTTCATGTACTAGCTGGAGGAAATGAACAAGTAATCTGCAAAATATTGATCAACAAACAGGTTAAAACATGAATAAAAAGATGACACTTAAATAATTGGGTATTCTAAAAGTGAGTTGTTTTAAGAATACTGTAACAGAATACGGGGGAAGTTTTCATACTATTTCATCCCTTCCCTTCCTTATTTCAACAAAGCTTCATAAACAATTTAACAGCATGCAATTTTTTACATGTGTTAAAGGTTAAAATAGACCCAACGATGATGTATGGCACGATAGTAGCAAAATCCTGGTCAGAACAAAACAATTTTTTCAGTTATAGTAATTAGTACAACATATTTCTAGAAAGCATGACTGAGGATAATTTGACATATTATTTGTAGGCTTGTGAAATAATCAGGCTATTAAGCAGCAATGTCTCTAATAGAAGGGATTTCTGAATCACAGTTTATCAAGCTTTTTTAATACTTCTCACACTTTTTGTAGTTATCATTAATAAGATGGCTCATCTAATTAATTTCTTAAGGCACTGGCAAAATTTAGTTACTATATTGTATATGCATGTGTATTTCTAATAGTACAGATATGCAGCAGGGTTTGCAAACACTGTGTTAAGCTGAACTTCCCATCAGATTGAAACAAAGCCTCTGATAACACACAATTGTCTTTATGTTGCCTTTTGAGCTTGTTTTGAAAGAAAGGACTACAGGGCATGCTTTGTGAAATAATGAACAGATTAAAATGCTAATAGGATGTGAATGGTCTGTGCAGACACACTCAGATCAGCTGTTAAAGGGCTTGGGGTGATTCTCCTGAGAGGTAGCCATCTGCTGTCGATGTGAGGATGGGGCAGTGTTAATCCTCAGGGATCCTGGCAAGAGATGAAACCAGAAACATATCAAGCTTTCCATTTGCTGCAGGTCACGGTGGTAAGGCCACCAGAGAAAAAGCATTTGTCAGCACTCACGGCATGAAAGAATGAGCTTCAGTCTTCCAGAGAGAATTCAAAAATCAAGTCCACAGACCTAATATGCCACACCCTGTAAATAATTGGTTTTGAAAAATATGTATAATATTAATACAGTTGAACAACAGAGCTGATTAAACAAAGGTTAAAATTCGACTTATCTTCAGAATGTATTTTAAATATTGCACCGTGACACTTAGGAACAGGTTGAAGAAAACATGAAATGGAGTAAATTAGAAGCATAGAGTCACAGAGATGTACAGAAGAAACAGACCCTTTGGTTCAACTTGTCCATGTCAAACCAGATACCCTAAATTAATCTTGAGATCAGAGATAATGGGAACGGCAGATGCTGGAGGATCCAAGATAACAAAGTGTGGAGCTGGATGAACACAGCAGGCCAAGCAGCATCTTAGGAGCACAAAAGCTGACGTTTCAGGCTTAAACCCTTCATCAGAGAGGCTCTAGGCCCGAAACGTCAGCTTTTGTGCTCCTAAGATGCTGTTGGCCTGCTGTGTTCATCCAGCTCCACACTTTGTTACCCTAAATTAATCTAGTCCTATTTGACAGCATTTGACCCATATTCCTCCAAGCCCTTCCTATTCATGCACCCATCCAGATGCCGCTTAAATGTTGTAATTGTACCCACCTTTACCACTTCCTCTGGCAACTCAATCTATACACTCTGTGTGTAAAAGTTGCCACTCAGGTTCTTTTAAATCATTCCCATCTCACATTAAGCCAATGCCCTCTGGTTTTGGATTCTTCCATCCCAGAGAAAAGACCCTGTCTATTCACCCTATCCATGTGCCTTATAATTTTATAAACCTCTATAAGATCACCCCTCAGCCTCTGACACTCCAGGGAATATAGTCCCAGCCTATTCAGCCTCTCCCTATAGCTCAATCCCTCCAATCTTTTCTGAACCCTTTCAAGTTTCACAATATCCTTCCTATGGTAGGGAGACCAGAATTGCACGCGGTATTCCACAAGTGGCTCAGATGGTAAAATTGCTGGAAATAACAGTCTTTCGGGAAGGAAATCAGTCATCCTTAGCTGGTCTGGCCTACATGTATCAGCCCCCACACAACAATATGGTGACTCTTAATTCTTTTTGGTAATTTGGAATAGCCATAAGTGCTGATCTAGCCAGTGACACCTACATCCCACGAATATATTTTTCAAAATAGTCAAGCTAAAAAACAATTAGGATTTGAATATTTTACCTACATGTAATTTTGTTAATAACCCTATTATTAATCATAGCATTGCTGAGGTTTTTAGATCTTGTTGCATAATTTCCTTTTTGTCCATTAGCCTTTGCTCAGTGTCTTCCTCCAACAATAGTGAACTATAACTGTCATATGCGGGGCATATGCCTAATGCTGTAGCCCAGAACAGTAACCTGGGTCAACAAGGTGCAGAGCTGGATGAACACAGCAGGCCAGGCAGCATCAGAGGAGCAGGAAAGCTGATGTTTCGGGTCTAGACCCTTAAGAAACATCAGCTTTCCTGCTCCTCTATGCTGCTTGGCCTGCTGCGTTCATCCAGCTCTACACCTTGTTACCTCAGATTCTCCAGCATTGGCAGTTCTTACTATCTCTGTGACAACGTTAACCTGGGCCTCTGGGTTACCAGTCCAATGACATTACTACCATGTCATCATTTCACCAAATGTTCCACTCTTCCCATTTTTATTTCCATTTCTTTACTTCCCTTTTTGCCCATGATTTGGCATTTAATTACATATTCTAATTTGCACTTCCAATTCAGGCTTGGCATGGTACAGTGAGAATTCTTCGATTTGATTAGTTGAGGAGATACACAGTCACTTGCCCCACTTACAATGTACAAAGATCCTTACAGAAGCCACAACAGGTTTCAGTACAAAACCCTTTGTCAGTTGTTTCGACAACTGGATGCTAATGGCTCAATCCTGATCAATGTACCCTCTAAGATGTATTCAAATGCACCAGCCCAAAAGTAGCTGAGCAGGCTGCACAAGTCAACCCTTTGGTTTACCGTCCCCACACCCAAACCAAAACAGCTGCACATTTAAACAAATCACCAGTTCATTCCAAAAAATGGGTGGCATGGTCACTGAACCATAAAATCCTACTTAAAATGACAAAATTAGATCCACAGATCGGCTATATTGTAAACATTGGAACTCCCTCCCTAAGGGCATTGTGGGTCAACCTACTGTGCATAGACTGCGAGTTCAAGGAGACAGCTCACTACCACCGTCTCAAAGGCAATTAGGGATGTGTAATAAATAGTGGCCAGCCCACGTTCCATGAACGAATAAAAAAAATTTGTGCTATTTTAATAATTGGGTTGGGTTTTAAAAATATACAACTGATCATCATAATTTTGTTTGATTAATGCAGATTGTTACCAAATCATACACTTGAGTTTTCAAAACCAAATTATCGCTGATGACTATATTATGCAAATACCAATTAAAATTTATTGCAAATACCACTTTGTAGGTATAAGGAAAAGCTATGCAGTTAAATAACTTTAATATTATGCATTCACTGGTACAGTGGAGACTTCAAGGACAAAAGCTTCGCCTGCAAATAATCAAATGAGTAATCTGACTGGCATTTCAGATGGCAGCTTCATATAATTTGCTTTATTAAAAAATCTTGAGATTAAATAAAAAGTGCTACAGCTGCATTCCCAGCACTTTAAAAGATGAAAAGGCTGAAGCCGGTCTGGAATAAACAATGCATATGTGGAAATTGATTTGCGATACTACTTTGCAGGATTATTGTGAATTACGGGGCAAGATCCATTTTAAAAACCACTGAATATAACAATGAGCACTTCAAGGTTGATCTTTCATAGGATTTTAAGCACAATATCTTAATGCTGTTTCTAATACAGTAATGGAGACATTGAACCATAGAAAAGTTTCAGCACAACAAGAGGCCAATTAGTCTATCATGTCAGTGTCAGCTTAATGAACTGGCCACCCATTCTGAGCCCACTTTTCAGTACCTGGTCCATAGGCTAGCAGGCCCCAGCACTTTCTGTCAGATTTAAGTGAGTCAGTTATGAAACTGCGAAGCAGGTAAAAAAAAACTTTTCCCCATGTCCCTTTTTATCCTTCTACCAACTATCTTAAATTACGTCCCCTGGTAACTGCAAAGGGAATAGGCTTTCTCTGTCCAAATCCCTCATTATTTTGTACCTTATGTCACTCTGTCAGTGTCATCTCCAAGAAAAACAACTCAAGCCGATCCAATTTTAACTTCAACCTGCAATTTTCAAGCCCAGCTACATTCTGTAAACCTTCTCTGTACTTCCTAAAGCAATTATCTTTTTCCTGTAAAGACTGTACACAAAACCCTAGCTGTAGCCAAAACACTATCTTCCAATATTACATCTCTGCTCCTATATTTAATGCTTCAGCCGGGATAACATTCAATATGCCTTTGCCTCCTTCTCTGCCTGTCGTTCCATCTTCAAAGAAAGGTAAACGTGCACTCCAAGGTATTTCATGCCCTCTGTCCCCGCCGATACCCTCCTGTTTATTGTATATTCCTTTGCTTTGTTTGTCTTCCACAGATGTGGAACCTCGTGACTCTCCAGACTGAATTCCATTTACTATTTTTCCGCCACTCAACCGAACCTGCCAAGGCAGCCAATCTCTTCAATATCAACGATCCAGTCAATTCTTGTGACATCTGCAAATCAATCATGCCTCCCAAATTGAAGCCTAAAACTCATTAAAATGTACCACAAGCAGCAGGAGATCCAACACCCTGCCTGTGAGGAACTACTGAAAGCCATGTTCCATTCGTAAAAGCATCCGTTGTCCATTACCCTTTTGTTTCCTGACAATGAACCAGTTTTGGAATCCAACTTGCCAAGTTTCTTTACATCCCGTGTGTTTTAATCTTCCTTAACTGTGTTAACCTAAACTGAACAAACCACATTACCCCGATTTAATCGGTGTCTCTCCAAGTTAACAGTTAATCTTATATCTCACTATTGCTTCCAGTAATTTGCCCACTACTGAGGTCAGACTGACCAGCTTATAACTATTTAGCTTATCCTCGCACCCATTTTGAACAATGGTATAATGTATTAAGACTCCTAATCGTGATACTTTACCTGTATCCAGAAAGGATTGGAAAATGATCCCCAGAAAATTCAGTATTTCCTCCCAGACTTACTTCAACAGCCTAGGGTACACTTCATCTGGTCTTATTCACCCTGCAGGACTTCTCCATATGCTTACTTTGTCTAATATTTCACACTCTTTAACTAGAATGTCTGAACCACTCTCCCCCCGCCTTTGAAATGATGGGGACAAAATCCTCACTTATAACCCTGTCCACCACAAGTTACTATGTACATCTCTGATAGGCCGAATACTTTCCTTAGTTATCCTCCTGCTCTTAATGCACTGATAAACATCTTTGGATTTTCCTTAATTTTACTGGCCTTTTTTTGTGTATTTCCTTTCTTTCACTTCAACGCCAAGCTTTCTAAATTCCTCAAATCTTCTAAAGTATTAGTTTGCTGAGTTTGACACCAGCTTTATTTTTCTGCTTTATCTTACCCTGAGTGCATCTGATAATCAGGGGAATCTACATTTAGCAGGCTCTAGGAGAGATGATGGCCTAGTGCTATTGTCGTTGGACTGTTAATCTGGAGACCCAGGTAACGCTCTGGGGACCCGAGTTTGAATCCCACAGTGGTAGATGGTGGAATTTGAATTCAATAAATATCTGGAAATAAAATTCTAATGATGACCACAATTCCATCATTGATTATTGGGGAAAATCCCATCTAGTTCACTCATGTCCTTTAGGGAACGAAACTGCCATCCTTATCTGATCTGGCCTACATGTGACTCCAGACCCACAGCAACGTGTTTGACTCTGAACTGCCTGCTGGGCAACTAGGGATGGGCAATAAATGCTGCCTAGCCAGTGATGAGGGTGCCCTCATCCCATGAATAAATAAAGGGAAGAAAAATCACTTTTTTTTTTACTTTGTAGAGACCCATCTGCATTGTAGCTACAGTCTCGCTTTTTAAATGATTTGCCACTCCTTTAAGTCACTGAAACCAGCCCACTTCTGCCAGGTCATAAAGTTTGCCTTCCCCCAGCTGAGAACTTTTGCTCCTGTTCTATCCTTGTCTCTTTCCACATTGACGTCAAATCTAACTGCATTATTTACCATTATCTCCAGCATTGCTTCATTTGTTCAGACTGAGTCTAGAATTGCACCCTGTGTTTTTGGGCTTGTTACATGCTGATTTTAAACAAAAGTTCCCTTGAATGCACTTCAAGGACTTTATGCCCGCTGTTCCTGTCACACTGTTGTAACCCAGCAAAGAAACAAAGGAATGAAACTTCTTTTTCCTGTTCCATTTGCAGATTGCAAAGCATTGCTTCAAGATTAATCTACTCACATCACACTTCCTATAAATACACTTACATTCATTACACATACAAAGACATATTTTGTAGTTGTTCAGAAGCTGCAGTGTATAATAGGAAGTAAAAAGAGCCCAACATACATTCCAGAACCATAAGAATTTAAATTTATCTGCCTGTAGTTAGTAAAAGGAATATTCTGGAAGGATAGGTGTGTCACCACCTTTGAGGTTAGTTATCTCAGCATTTTTCAAATGGAGACCCACTTTCAATGTACAGGAATGGGAGGAAGCCATATATCCCACATGACTGTTTCACCTTTCAGTAATATCAAACTGTTCTCTGCCCTACCTTCATGCGTTTACAAGGGTGTTGCCGGAGTTGGAGGGTTTGAGTTATCCAGAGAGGCTGAATAGCCTGGTACTATTGTCCCTGTGGCGTCGGAGGCTGAGGGGTGACCTTGTTGGAATAGAACGTCCTTTATATTGTCACATGTACTCCATTGTAGGAGCACAGTGAAAAGCTTTTACAATGTCTGCCTTCTTATGGTTCCATCACAGGTACAATTCTTGCGTACAGCAGATGTATAAAAGTAGTTGCATTATTTAAGAGTTGAAAAACAAGTTAAAAATGGGACATCATTAAAGGATTGAGATTTCAGTAAGGTGGGAAATTTCAAATAGACATTACAATGTAACAGCTCAGCACAGGGCCTCTGCACGTGGTCCGAACGCTTGCGCCAAACCCCAGTCCAACAGACGTTCTCAATCTGCTCCAAGCGCCAGGACTGCCTCCCCGCACTGGTCTCCACCCGGGACTTGCTGCTTATGTGATGATCTGGAGCTGCTTCCCTGTGCTGCTCTGGGGCTTGCAGTGCCCGCACTGTACCAGGGACTTGCTGCCAGCGTCTGCTGCTGCACTAGTATTCACCTCCTTTGCTGAAGGGAGAGAAGAAGGAAAAAAAGGGATGTAAAAACATGGAAAAAAGAAAAAGAACAGGCAGAGCTGAGGAGCTCAGGTAGGAGTGTCCTACTCTGACCCCATCATTTTTCCCAGCAAGTTGTAGAGTTTTATAAAATCATGAGGAGCATGGGCAGGGTGAATAGCCAAGGGTATTTTTCCCAGGGTAGGGGTGTCCAAAACTAGAGGACATGGGTCTAAAGTGAGGGGGAAAGATTTAAAAGGGACCTAGGGGGCAACTTTTTCACACACAGTGTGGTGCGTGTCTGAGCTGCCAGAGGGGTAGTGGAGGCAGGTACAATTCCCACATTCAAAACGCATCTGGATTGGTCCATGAATAAGAATCGCAGAGATGTACAGCATGGAAGCAGACACTTCAGTCCAACTTACTCATGCCACCTAGATATCCTAAATAAATCTGGTCTCATTTGCCTGCATTTGGCCTGTAGTCCTCTTAACCATTCCTGTTCAAATACCTATCCAGCTGCCAATAAACGTTGTAATTATACCAGCCTCTCTACTTCCTCCAGTAGCTCATTTTGTACACATACCACCCTGTGTGTGAAACAGTACTAGTGTCAGATTGATCTCTTTCCTCACTGTCTCCCTGGGTCCCAAATCCCATTCCACCTGTTTAAATCCTCCCCAGCAGCTGTAGCAAATCTCCCAGCCAGTATAATAGCCCTCTTCCAATTCAGATACAATCTATTCTTCTTTTACAGGTCACTTTATCCTAGAAGAGACCTTAATGATCCAAAATGTTAATCCTTCTCCCCTGCCCCAGCTCCTCAGCCATGCATTCATCTGCTCTATCCTCCTATTCCCATCCTCACTAGATCATGGCAGTGAGAGTAATCCAGATATTACTATCCTCGGGGACCTCCTTTTTAAATTCCTGCTCAATTTCCTATATTCTCTCCCCAGAATCTCATTCTTTCCTCTTCCTAGGTCATTAGTTCCAATGTGTACAATTACCTCCTGCTGGTCCATCTCCCCTTTGAGAATATTCTGCACATCTCTGAGATATCCTTGATCCTGTCTCATTGTTGGTCACAGAAATGTCTGTCTGACTAGAAAGTCTCCTATCACAATTGATCACCTGCAACCTGAGTACCCCTTGTTATTATAGAGTTGGTCTCAGACGCAGAAGCCTGGCTGTTTACATTCCCCTGACAGTCCACCGCCCCCTACATTTTTCAAAACAGCAGACTTTTTTGAGATAGGGATAGCCACAGGAGACTCCTGCACTACCTGCCCACCTCTCCTTTCTATCCTGAGAGGTAAGCCTACATGACTGAATTTTCAGTTTATCTCTCTCCCTGTAACTGCCATCCATCACGCCCCCAGCTCCTGTAAATTCCTCATTGTCTTTAACTGCTGCTCCAACGAATCCATGTGATCCAGTTGGATTTGCAACCAAACACACTTCCTGCAGACATAATCATCAGTAACGTGGAAATTCAATATAATCTTCCACATCCGAAAGGAAGAGCACATCACTCTACTACAGTTCAGCTTTGAGCCTTAACAATCTACAGACCAAAAAACAGCACACTCGTCATGCTCTAAAAATTCTGCTCCAAGCTAACTTAGTACCTATGTTTTATATTTTTAAAAAAATTCAAGGGAAAGACTTAATAAAACATACAATAAAAAATCCACTCTACTCACTATTGTACATTCACAAAAAAACCCCAGTAAGGTTACACTTTAAAAAGCCACTTAGCTGCTCCCCCTGTTGTGAGCTCTCTGGCACAGGTTTCTCCAAGGTCAGCTGATTTTGCTGTTTGTTCTTTTTTCTTAGAACAAGGTCCGAGGTCCAAAGATACTTGAAATCAAACATCAGAACAGTCAGCTAAGCTGATTCACTGCTGGGTCACACAGCGGTGCAGGTTTATTTCTCTGTTTGATTTGTTTCCTATGCGGCCACTGCTTTTAAGACCATAGGACATAGGAGTGGAAGTAAGGCCATTCGGCCCATCGAGTCCACTCTGCCATTTAAATCATGGCTGATGGGCATTTCAACTCCACTTCCCTGCACTCTCCCTGTAACACTTGATTCCTTGTGAGATCAAGAATTTGTCGATCTCTGCCTTGAAGACATTAAACGTCCTGGCCTCCACTGCGCTCCGAGGCAATGAATTCCATAAGCCCACCACTCTCTGGCTGAAGAAATGTCTCCTTATTTCTGTTCTAAATTGACCCCCTCTAATTCTAAGGCTGTGCCCACGGGTCCTAGTGTCCCCGACTAACAGAAACAACTTCCCAGCGTCCACCCTTTCTAAGCCATACATTATCTTGTAACTTTCTATTAGATCTCCCCTCAATCTTCTAAACTCTAATGAATACAATCCCAGGATCCTCAGCCATTCATCGTACGTTAAAGCTACCATTCCAGGGATCATCTGTGTGAATCTCCGCTGGACAAGCTCCAGGGCTAGTATGTCCTTCCTGAGGTGTGGGGCCCAAATTTGGACACAGTATTCTAAATGGGGCCTAACTAGAACTTTATAAAGCCTCAGAAGCACATCGCTGCTTTTATATTCCAATCCTCTTGAGATAAATGACAACATTACATTCACTTTCTTAATCACGGACTCTACCTGCAAGATAAACTTTAGAGAATCCTGGACCAACATGCCCAGATCCCTTTGTACGTCAGCTTTATGAATTTCTCACCGTTTAGAAAATAGTCTATGCCTGTATTCTTTTTGCCAAAGTGCAAAACCTCGCATTTGCTCATGTTGAATTTCATCAGCCATTTCTTGGACCACTCTCCTAAACTGTCTAAATCTTCCTGCAGCCTCCCCACCTCCTCAGTACTACCTGCCTGTCCACCTATCTTTGTATCATCGGCAAACTTCGCCAGAATGCCCCCAGTCCCTTCATCCAGATCATTAATATATAAAGTGAATAGTTGCGGCCCCAACACTGAATCCTGTGGGACACCACTTGTCTCCGGTTGCCATTCCGAAAAAGTGTCTTTTATCCCAACTCTCTGCCTTCTGCCAGAAAACCAATCCTCAATCCAAACCAGTAGCTCACCTCGAACACCTTACTCAGGCCTCACCTTACTCAGGGCCCTCACCTTACTCAGCGGCCTCCCAAGAGGCACCTTATCAAAGGCCTTTTGGAAGTCTAGATAGATAATATCCACTGGGTTTCCCTGGTCTAACCTACTTGCTACCTCTTCAAAGAATTCTAACAGGCACGACCTCCCCTTACTAAATCCATGCTGACTTATTCTAACCCGACCCTGCACTTCAAAGAATTTAGAAATGTCATCCTTAACAATGGATTCTAGAATTTTACCAACAACCGAGGTTAGGCTAATCGGCCTATAATTTTCCATCTTTTATCTTGATCCTTTCTTAAACAAGCGGGTTACAACAGCAATTTTCCACTCATCTAGGACTTTCCCAGACTCCAGTGACTTTTGAAAGATCACAACCAAAGCCTCAGCCACCTCCCTCAGAACTCTAGGATGTAGCTCTTCCTCCTTTTCAAAGCGCTGTTGTTTTGATGTATTTTCCTCCCAAAGTTCAAAAATAATGCAACAGCTTATAAAACGGTAATTATTGCTCTTCAAATTCAAGGAAATCAGCTGCAAAATTGAAAATACCTCAAAAAAAAGGGAGCAGCTCTTATAGCCACAATTCTTTCCTGTCCTCCATCTTGAGTTAATCAGAATCCATTGGAAAAATTGAGAGGAAGACGGGCAAAATGTTGGCAAATGGGACTAAATTAATTTAGAATATCTGATTGGCGTGGACAAGTTGCACCAAAGGGTCTGTATCTGTGCTGTATAATCTGTACAACTCTATGACCTTAATCCTTTAATACTTCAGGTTAAGAAAATCTATCAAACTATTTTAAGGATAAACAGTTGATTTCGCATCAGTTGCTCCTTTCAGAGAAAAGTTCCAAACAGCTACCACACTGCATGTGGTAGTACCTTCTAACTCTGCTCTCGAGTGGTCTTCCTAAAGTTGGTGAAATTTGAATTCAATAATAAAAAAAGGAATAAAAAAGCAAAAATAAAGAGCATGTTGACCATTGCAAAAACCCAGAAGGAAATGTGTCCTCCTCAATTTGTCTGGCTTACATGTGACTCCAGCCCCACAGTAAATGTGCTGACTACCCAGCAAAAGTCACAGAGAAACAAAGTACTGGAAGTCCTCAGTATCATCTGTAGAGACAGAAATGAGAGTTCATGGACAGGAATCCCCACTGCAGCATACTCCAAAGGAATTATCTGGGAAATTGAGTTTTAAATCAAAAATTTGGGATGTTTCCAAATAAATGAGGTAAAATAGTTGCTCAGGAAAGGTTATATCTGACTCCTGAGTAAGGATGAACAGGAAGGAACATTTCCCCTTGATGGATTGATCGATGACCAGGGGGCTACGTTTAAGGTAAAGGGCAGGAGGTTTAGAGAAGATGCGAGAAAAAAGCTTTTTTTTTATCCAGAGAGTTGTTGGAATCTAGAATGTACAAAAGTGTTAGAGGCAGAAACCCCTATCACATTTAGCAAGTTTTTAGATGTGCACTTGTGATGCCAAGGCAAACAAGGCTATGGGCCAAGTATTGGGAAAGGATTTGGAATACTTTGGTGCTTGTTTTTGGCTAGCGAAGGCTCAATGGGCTGAAGGGCCTTTTTCTGTGCTGTAGACCTCTCTGACTGATGATCTAATAGACTCCTACTTTTATTATTCCCCCAACTACACCTCTCCCAGATCACTTACACTCTAGACGCTGACCCGACATTGCTCACCTCGGGGACCTGATACTACCTTGGACCTTCCCCTTCCACAGCACCCCTCTACCTGACCCATGCTTCCAGTCCTCAATCTGACACCCCTGGGGACCCCTGTCCACTAACTTGACCACCGTGCCACCAGATACAACCAACCTCTACAATTCTCGACAGCCCAGCCCAAATCCTTCCTCCTGCACTGGGTGTAATTTCTTCCATCCACTCAGCCTTACCCCAAACACAACACACTATATCACATACCATGCCACCTTGCACCCTGGCCACGTGGCATTTTTTTTGTATTCATTCGTGGGGTGTGGGTGTTATTGTTCACCTCTATTTTCCCAGAGGGCAGTTCAAAGTCAACCACACTGCAGTCTGTCTGGAGTCACTTGTAGGCTTGACCAAGTAAGGAAGGCGGTTTCCATCCATAATGGACATCAGGTGAACCAGATGAGATTTTTCTGCCAGTTGGCAGTGGTTTCACGCTCATTGTTAAACTCTTAATTCTAGATTTAAAAATAAAATTGAATTTAAATTTCACGATTTGCCATGGCAGGATTTGAACCCTGAACATTATTTGGGACTCTGGATTAATAGTCTAGCAAGAATACTCAAGACCATTGCTCCCCCATTTACCCCCTACATAACTGGCATCCTACCCCGTCCTCGGTTGATAATCCAATTTATGCAGCACCCTACCCATCTGGCACTTTACTCACCTAGCTGCCTAACATCACACTTACCTAACGTACTTACAATTTTCTGCAGCTGTCCAAAGTGGCTGTCGGATCTTTTAATTTTCAGATTACGGCAGGTGACTGCTGTAAAAAGAAAAAGATGTGGTTTGCCTTCCTCTAGCAGTTCTGCACTACTAGAGAACTGCCAGAAAGGGAGTACAGCTCCTCATTTCTGAAAGAGCTCTGAGTGGAATCTTCTCTCAGAAATATGGTGCTCCCTTCATTTGTAAACAAGGCCCAGAGTAGCAACATGCATGAGACTGCCAATCCTCGAAAAATCCCATCCCACGTTCCAGGGTGAATAGGATTCTCCTTCAGTCGTGACAGATGCATATTCCTATTGCTTCTGGCTCCATGCTGCCAGATGTGAGCATTCAGAACTTGGTTTTTATTTCACATTTCCAGCTCCCACAATATTTTGCTGAGCAGATCGGCTATAGACTGAGGGGTACAGGTCCATTCTTTTCTCCCTTCAACTGAAACTATGATAGAAGCCCAGAAAAACTAGGGCTTCTAAATCAGTTAGAGATAGCAGGAACTGCAGATGCTGGAGAATCCGAGATAACAAGGTGTAGAGGTGGACGAACTCAGCTGGCCAAGCAGCCTCACAGGAGTAGGATGGCTTCCTGCTCGGCCTGCTGTGTTCACCCAGCTCTACACCTTGCTATCTCTAAACAGCTTGCTCTTTCAAGGTATGTCGCGAGCAGGTTATTTGTACCTGTAAACACAGCACTGCACAATGAAATTTGGCATACAGGTGCCGAATGTTTCATTGGATCATTTATCTTGGATAGGACAAAAAAGCCTTGTAATGCAACAGCACCATCAGAGTAGTGCTAATGGTGACTAACAAGATTCAAGGAAGTTAAGGGGACCTCCGCACCTTGCATTTCTTCCTCTATAATGTTGGTTATAATTTAAGAGTCATTAAATATTTAGCAACTAGCATTAAATATCAACACATAATAATACAGGGAGATTAAATATAAATAGTTAGAATGTAAAATAATAAAAATGGTGGTGAGAAAAGAAGGGGGTGGTGTGAAAGTGGTGAAGAAAGAGTGGACAGAATTTGGTGATTTATTTAAATTGATTTTAATATTCAAACCAATTCGCATGTAAAAAATATTTCAATGAAAAGAGGTACCACAGATCAATATTAAGGTAGTCTGATGGCTAGACTGAAAAATGTATTAGTAGTTATATGAATTAGTTAAAATGTACACAAATTTAAAATAAACAAATTAATACCATAAAATGAAAAAAAAAAGGCTTTATGGGGAAAAGTTCATCTAGTAACAATTTTACAACATAAAAGGGTGGGCTGAAATTATTATAAATATATAACAAAGTTGGTTCAGCAGCAGACTTGCATTAACCCAGAGCAATAGACTAAAGTTCTTTAAAACTGTAATCTTGGCAGTGCCATTAAGATACTTTGCTATTGTTTTGGCATTTAAGTGATGAGTTAGTTTTGACAAACCAAAGCAATTCAGCTTAATGGATTTCACCTGAAATTAATAAAATTGTAACAGCAAATATTTCCGAAGAAAAACAAAGGTACAAACTACATCAGATCAGATTTTATTCACTATATTAATCTTTTTTAATACATTTGGCCCTGTGCAAAAACCTGGGGAGCATAATTCTTAAAGTAACAATGCTGCAAGAAGCGAGAGGAAATTTTTCCATCATAGATACAGCCTGGAATTCATGCTGATCTGGAGAGTTATGCCAAAACATCCTGAGAATCTCAGAACATAAAAACTAGCACAATATCATCAGAGAAATTGGGGCTGGTAGAAAATGCCATTGTGTCCTCTTCAAATTCCGACTTATGCATAAAAATTAAAGTGTGCAATTACAGTACCACCATCAATCCATATTTGGGACAGAATGCAAACAAAAAGCAAATGCACAAGTTTTACAATTTGTGATGCAATTTATTCTGATATCTTGAATATGCATTCACAGATGCAGAAAAAATATTGCTGATCTTAGTGATAAGAAAACAATGCTGCTAATAAACATCAGAAATATAATTTCAGAGAAAATGATTGTAATATGCTAAAATTCTGAGGAAATTTTCAGCCATTCAGAATTTTGAAATTCAGTAACTTTGAGTGGCAATCTCTTTTGTAAAGGGAGGGGCGCAGTTACATTGAATGTGAGAGATTTACTGGAAAGGTCTCATAGGTATTCTGTACCAAGACACAGTCAAATGTTGTAATACTGCTATTACAGTAAATGCTTGCAGGGAAATGAGGGCAATGTGATGTTTCGCATTGTGATTCGTTAGATTATCTAAAAGTACATCTAACCCTGTTCAGAGCCCTTCAGAAACTTGCCAATGAACAGAATTTGCAGGAGTCCAAAACGAGAGGTATAGGTTTGAGGTGAAAGGGGAAAGATTTAAAAGGAACCGAAGGGGCAACTTTTTCACACGGAGGGAGGTGCGTGTATGGAATAAGCTGCCAGAGGAAGTGGTGGAGGCTTGTAAAATTACAACAATTAAAAGGGATTTGGATGGGTACATGAGTAGGAAGAGCTTAGAGGGATATGGGCCAAATGCTGGCAAATGGGACTAGATTAGTTAAGGAATGTCTGGTCGGCATGGACGAGCTGGACTGAAAGGCCTATTTCTATGCAGTAGATCCCTATGATTCTAAATGCTTTGAGAAAAATGGGTACTCATTTGATCTTACGCAACGCAATGAACAGAAGTAATGATTGGGTAATGTACCCAAAATATGGTATTTTGTAAATCATAGAAACAAGATTTAAAACTATTGCATGACGTAGTTTAAAAAATTACTAAGGTCAATATTATGTGAGTCCCTGAAAAACAATACTGTAAGCAACGGCAATATATAAAATGTCAATTATTCAGCTTGACGATTCCACCACAGGGCAATAGAGAGTTCTGAACATTTGGCAGAAATCTGAAAAATGCGTGGAGCTTCACTTTTAAGTATCTCTGCAATTGACACAAAAATAATATCCTTGAATTTAGATCTGAATGCATCAATTTGGCTAGATATGAAACTGATGCAGGTACAGCTGTACACTGAAAATGAGCATGTTATTAGGAAATTATATTAAAGAACTAATATACAGAGATGTCACAAAACACAAACAGAATGCATAGAAAGTGATTTGTCTAAAAGCAGTGCATTAATGTTTCAAGTTTATAGCAAATTGAAGTGCATTCTTACAGAACTTGAAAATTGCACCCAATAAAATTGGAGGAGGGGGAGGAGGAATGCTTTTGCTGTGATAGAAGAGATAAAGTGTGAAATTGTAATTTGAGACATGGTTTCTTCAAATCCCAAATGACATTTTAAGCTTTCACAATTTTAAGAACTCTATTACATCAATGTACTGATAATTTTGCAGCATAATTTTGGCACTAGCGACAATCAACAATTTCAAATTTATAACTTCTGTTTTAAAAAATTTACAAAAGAAAAGCCTCTCCTCTTTGAAATAAATGGCAATGCAGACATAACGCAGGAAACTAGTCATGGACATATTCATTAAGACTGCTGGTTTCTGGCTGTATTTTCTCAGTCTTGTTTCTCTGTTTTGCGTTTCCAGGGATAAATCAGTTCCCCAAGGAACAGTTTCTGACACAGTGTTGTCCACGAGTCCTTTGGATAACAGCTGTAGGTTGGCAGTCTGTAATATCTGATTATCATCCCGTAGGTCAGGGGATTAATCTATCATTAGAACAGCACTGGTTACTGAACAAAAAACAGCTTTTTCCATTTTGTTATTTTGTAAAGTCTATTTTTCCGACATTTATTATTTCTCCTTCCAGTTTAAAACTTTGGAGAATGCAAAACACGAATATTCAGAGATAAAATGAGAAACTTAATCTATTAATTTCACTTCCACTTAGACATAATGACACTGCCTAATTTAGGTGAATAATGTCTAAAGAAACTCTAATTTCTATTGTCTCAGCATGATTCAATGTGGTTTACTTATGACTAATGAGTAGCTGTTTTAAACATCATGGCCAAATTCCTAGATAATAAAACTGAAGGTTACCTTAACCTGCAATAGTTGACATATCTTGGAAACTTTCGTAACATGCATGACAAAAAAAGCTATGGAAAAACTATAATTATATTTTTAAAAGTAATCCACAAAGGTAAAATTAACCACTCATTTTCCAGGGAAGGGGTGGATTGATGACTGCAGCGGACATATGAAGGGTTTACCTTGGGTAAAAAAAATTGAAGAATGAAAACAAAGGAGAGGTAAGAAGCTAGATAACTTAGGTCTAAACACTACAACTGAAGCCTCTGCACCTCAACGTACAGAGGGATAGAGAGTAAAAGAATAAAAAGCCAGAATTAGGGGAATGGCAGGGAAGAGTAGTGGAAACAAATTGCAGAGGATGGGAAGCGTAAGCCACAGAGGTACAAGGTGGTGAGGATAAAGGCAGTAATAAATGCACTGAAGAACAGGAAATTAAAGTAAATTGCCTGGGGCTACAATTGACGCAGAGGTAGGATTTAGTGTTGGTATAAAGCTTTCTTCAAGTTGATACCATGAAGACTGAGGCTCAGGTGCAACCTGTTAGGTAGTCAAATCAAGTGACAAAATATTTCAACAATCATGAGAATAAGTTGGAGGAGGAGGTTGAAGTAGTGATCCTGCTGAAATCAAATTGGAATAATGTACAAAACAGATCATTTCTTTGTATATAAAATCCATGAAACTACAGGTTGGGTTTTCCCCTTTGTAGGCTACGGCAGTGTCATGTGGGTGTTCTGTTAAAGCTTACAATTGACGTTTCTCACCTATCTTCTGTTCTTCGGTTCATTAATTATGTAACTCGCCCAGTGGCATCCTCATGCAATAATGAAGTAAGCGGTGAAAAACTTGTGTCATTACTAGTACATTCTGGCGTAGAGGCTAACTGCACCATTTCAGGAAACTACCTCACACACTGTCCTCTTAAGAAACTGAAATTTCTTAACAGAAATTGAAAGGTGGCAGCCTTCTATTCAATTAGAACCTGAAGTTCATCCAGGGTTCGAGAAGAGGGTCATGCTCTATCTGGTGGACCACCAGAGGAGACCAATACACCAAACACAGGCAGTTGCTTGGGTTAGTGCTGACTCCAGGGTAGGACTACAAGACAGCATAGAAAAAACGCTTTGTAAGGGTAACGGTCATCATACTCTGTCTGTAACCTCACATTCATAGTAACACTGCCGTGGTATACAAACCTCATCCTAGGTTCACTGAATATCAACTTCAGTATTGAATGCAGCGTCGCCATTCAGAAGCTCTTACCTACCTTATCCTTCACAAATATAATTCTTCCTGCTCTTTGGCTAAAACGCTATCGCATCCAGAGAGGGTGGCAGTGTCCAAGTTAGGTCAAAGAAATGAAGCCAAGAACCATAGTGTGCATCCAGTGTAAATGCATGAAATGACAGTGAGCCTGCGTGCAAACTGACCTGCCAGAAGTACTGAAGTCAGAAGTGTCTGAGCTCCAATGTGAAGTCTTTAGGGACTGAAGTGAATCCTGAGTTGGTCAGAGGGCAGCTAGAAAATGTGGTGAGGTTGGTGGTTTGCTGACGCCAACGTTTGGTGAATGAATGGAGGAGAAGGGCACTGTCCATGGAGCACTCAAGGATATGTTGGTGAAGGGACACTATAATGGAGATTCAAAGGAAGAAGTGGCAAGCTGCATTCACTAGGTAACTGCTCGGATGTCCACTTCAGGAACTGTCGCCCTCCAGTTTCTCAAGAGAGCATGGGAGAATTACAAGCTGCACATAAAGAAGTGAGACATAACGCAGTGTGGAGCTGAAGGAACGCAGCAGGCCAGGCAGCATCAGAGGAGCAAGAAAGTTGATGTTTTAGGTCAGGACCGTTCTTCAGCATCTGCAGTTCTTGCTATCTCCACATAAAGAAGGAAGCTGGGATATTAATAACATGCAAATACATGGAAATATTTTGGTCACCAGTTATCAGCAGCATTTTGATCTCACCATCGAAACGTTAAGAGGAAAATTGGAAGTTATTTTGTTCTTGACGTTGAGAGTTAAATAGTTTCATTCTCGTTTTATTTCCCCACATTTCACATGATTGTCTACATGGCTCAAACCATCAGAAAACTCTGCCCTACATTTTCCCTTTGGAAAAGAAGCAAAACATGGAACCACTGCAATCCTAAAATGGTTACAACAATTCTATTTTCTGTGGAGCAGCTAAGTTGGTCATTGGAGAAAAAGTCATAATGAAAGTACTGATTAACTGTACCTGCATTAATAAGTGAAGAGGTTTGTCAGTAACCATCTGAAAAACTTTAAACTTAACACCAGCTGTAGATAAAGGACAAAAAGATACATTATAAATTTTCAATTCCAAACAATAAAGAATGCAGAAAGTATTTTGATGTGGCAATGATTTTATACAAAATTTAACTGCTGCGTAACTTGTTAGTCAAATTATAACAATCACAACAAACTTCTCTGAAAGAAGAATCCATTAGATTATCAAATAGCAATCTTTAGTATTTTACAACAGGTCCAATGTGCTTGGTCGAATGTTTGCGAATGTAGATTCAAATGATCATCAGTAATAACATTACATTTCAAAGAAACAATATCTAGGAGTGTTAAACATTAATCACACCATCATGCATAGAAGTTTGTAAACAGAATTTCGCCTCTACAGAAAGATCTGAAAATTGGCGCAGGTGCGTAAAATTGTGCCTACAAAGACATACCAATGAACTTATGTTCGAAAGTATTTGGGCAGCACAATGGTTCAGTGGTTAGCACTGCTGCCTCGCAGTGCTAGGGATTAGAATTCAATTCCACTCTTGGGTGACTGCCTGTGTAGGGTCTGCACGTTCTCCCCATGTCTGTGTGGGATTCCTCTGGGTGCCCTGGTTTCCTTCCATAGTCCAAAGATGTGCAGGTTAGGTGGGTTCGCCATGGGAAATGCAGGGTTACACAGAGAAAGGGTGAGGGGGCAGGTCTGTGTGCGATGTTCTTCAGAGGGTTGGTGAGGACTTGATGGACCAAATGGCCTGCTTCCACACAGCAGGAGGTTCTATGATTCATATGAGATATCTGGCTCTTCAGAGAAACATCTAAAATACCAAACCGAAATGAACTAATAGCCCACAATTTTCATTAATTATGGCAAGGCTAACAATCCTCACTATTGTTGAGTAGTAGATTGGGCAGCAACTTCTGGAGTACGTGCGATTAAATATAGAAGATGCTACATGCCTTGCTGCTCCACAAGTTAGACACCTCAGCACTGAAACCACCTAAAGGCATGAAGTTGCTGTACTACTTTAATTTATTCAGTTACAGTGTCAGGGTGTCTTTGCTGTCTCATCCATAATTGAACTCAAAGGGTCACCTTGTTGCTGCAGTCTATGTTGCGTGGCACATCCACAATTAGGGAGGGAGTTACAGGATGTTGACCCAAGGACAGTGAAGTAATGGTGATATGATTCCAAGTGAGGATGATCTGAGGCTTGAAGGGAAACTTGTAGGTGTTGGTGCTTGCAGTTATGAGCTTGTGACCTAATAAGCAGGCCAGAAAAATGTAATAGTGGTACCTTCAGGATTAAGTACATTTTCAATGCTGTGACATTACTAAAACAAAACATTATAAAAGCCAATTCTTTCACTTTCTTCTTATCTCTCTATCTCACTCTCTTAACGCTATCTTTATTTCCCTCTGTAGATAAATTAAATATTCTAATTTATATATCCTGGTTTAGATTAATCTTGATTCAAGTCACGTTGTTACTTTTTCTACCCACACACATCACTGAACCCCCGAGAGAGCGCTGTCCTGAAAAGGCTCTCTGAATACTTCAAACTGCCACTGAAAAGCCCACAAACATTTCATCAGTATGTTGAATACATGTGCATTTCTCTATCATTAACCTTCTACCTAGAGAACAAAGCCAAACTAATTCAGCTTTAAGAGCATTACCTGCAAGCCTATAAGGTCGACACAGTCTAAGTCCTAATGCGTACAGTGGGAGAGAGTTAACGAAGTCCACGAACAGGTGAATGAGACCCTGAATGACAACCACCACCAATCTTAGCTGTTGAAGTATTGAATAACAAAAAAAGGAGTTAGAGGTTGGCTGTTGGTTCCATATGAAACAATTGTAACACAGGATATATATATTTATATTTCGATGCGATTCGAGTAACAAGCGGCCTAAGAAGAGCATTGCAATTTAATTTCTAACCACGATCTAAGCCACAGAAATATGGTTAAACATAAACTACAGCAGCTTAGTGTCCACTATGTAAAAGCACAAAGGTGATTTATCACAGATTACACACAAATATGTGCATCTCATTCGTGTTCACTGAAGTGTATCCAAAGCTCATTACCAGTGTAAACACAAGGTAGTAGAGGGCTGTAGTTGGCAAGAGGAAGAGGAGAATGGTGAACAGCAGGGTTCCAATAAACAGCTGCAAGCAAAAAAAACAGATGTGACTGTTACATAAAAGACTATTACTTAGTTTGAAAATAAGCATTCAAATATAAAACATTAGACAAATGAATAGGTCTGACACACACTAATACAGTGGACTGGTTACTCAGTAATTTACAGATTCCATATTTAAGATGTTTATAATAAACTTTATGTCAAAGACAACAGATAATTAATCATCTGAATGGGTTAACTATGGAATAACAATGTCAGATTACAATTTTCCCATACTGACATTAGTTAAATTACAAGAGTGTGTTTTGGCCTCTTTCTGGTAAGCCTGCCATACTCTTGCAGTTACGACTAATGATAAAATTACTGCTAATTTGAAAAATCAATGAAAATCCACTGATGATGATTATGGATAGTCTTTGTCCTTTGTTTGGATATTCACAAATGTCCAAAGAGTGCAGTAAATTATTTTTCCAGCTCTGAATGAATTTACAATAAAGTAAAGAGGAGATATAATTCAGTAAAATCATACAAACAAATGAGCCCAAGAAAAACAAAACACAAGAGGACATTTAAAGAGATAAATGGAACAGAGCCATTGAACTACAAATCAGTTTAATATGATGACAGGGAAGATTCTGGAATTTTTACTCAAAAATGCAACAGGCAATCTTTCAAAAGAATGGTCATTATGAATTTCAAAAGGGAAGGTCATGTTTGATCAATCGTTAAAATTTTTTTGAACTATGAGGAAAACCACACGATAATGTAATGGATGCAAAATAGATAAGCTAAGCTGTCGCGAAGCCTTAAAGGCAGCCTTGGAAGTTGGAAGCATTCCACTGAAATCTGCAGAGGGCTACACGTTGAGGAGTATAATTACAATTGAGGATGATTGAGACAGAATACAAGAATATCTTGACAAAGTCACAGAATGGGCATGCAAGCGAGTTTCAATATGGGTAAATATGAGGGGGTCAATTTTAACAGTGGAAGGAAGATGCAATTAAATATTTTGAAGACAGTGGTGATAACTGACTAACGAGAGAGTCCAAGGTTATGGGGGGTAGGTAGGAGTGTGGAGTTGAAGCCATAATCAGAAGTGGATGGTGGAGGAGGATGGAGAGGCTGAATGGTGCAGTCCTGTGCTATATTTGTATATAGGCCATCTACCCCTGGAAAAATGCAATATAAATAGGACAGAAGCATAAAGGGTTCCAGCATATAGATTTCTATTTTTTTTTCTGAAAGCAACAATTATACACTGGAATTACTGAAGTCAAAATCAGAGAAGTTATGGTAAACAAATATAGAATTTTGTTCAAGCAGAGGATTCATACAATCGTAGAATCCCTACAGTGTGGAAACAGGCCATTGTGCCCATCAAGTCCACACTGATCCTCCAAACAGTATCTCACTGAGATCCATTGCCTCCTTACCTATTCCTGCAACCCTGCATTTCCCATGGCTAGACCACTTGGCCTGCAAATCCCTGGATTTAACATGGTTAATCCACTTAACCGGCACACCTTTGGACTGTGGGAGGAAACCGGAGCACCCAGAGGAAGCCCACACAGACACGGGGAGAATGTGGCAAACTCCACACAGACAGCTGCCTGAGGTTGGAATCGAACCCTGGTTCCTGGCACTGTGAGGCAGCAGTGTTAACCACTGAGCTATCATGGCACCCTGTTTGTAATATGGACAGAAAACTGTGAACACAAAGGACAGAGATCCACCAGAGAAATCACACAAACATTTGCACAGTTTATCAAAAGTATCGGGAAAGACTGAACAAGCTGAGCCTTTGCTCAAGGGAAGAATGAAGTGTAATCTGGTGGAGGCCTTTAAAATCATCAAGGGGTTTGATAAGTATCATGTCCCCAAAGCATTGACAAAGATCCTGAACTGCAACTGAAGTCTAATTCACAGAAAGAATCCTGTGTTTTGCTAAAGAAGATACCTAATTTCCCGGTTTACAAGAATAACTGCATTCATCTGTAACTAAATTCCTATGAAAAGGATTTCTGCTAGAACCTCATGGGACATTGACTTAACGGACTCTTAATGATATGAATTAATGCATGTTTGTTTCAGCAATTGTAACTCCTTTTTCTTTCTTTGTACGCCCATGTGCAAAAGTGTGTGTTGCAATAAAACTCCCATCCACTTCACCCATGGTTTTTGAGTGCACGATAAACTCTACTTCGTTACAACACAATAAATGTTTGTAGGCCATTTTAAAATCAAACTTTAAAAGCAGGGTTTGGGAAACAAACTATGCCCTATTTCAAAAGGGAAAAGAAATAAGAAACAAATTGAAAATCAGCTCTGTGATGGACATGCGAGGACGACCATAGGGCAGACTAGTGAAGGGAGATTAATGAGGTTTCAAGAACTTAGAGGCACAAATATAAGATTGAATGACAAATTCAATAAGGAATTCAAGAAACACTTTACTCAGTGAGACCTGGACAGAAGAGTTGAATTCCAGAGGGGAAGCAAGCATTTGACTGATTTAGCAACATTGAAGTTAATCAGAATCAATGGAGAGGGCAGTGGGGAGGAAGATGGTGGAGGGGGACGATGAGGGAGGATCATGGCGTCATAACTAACAGAAGAGAATATGGTTATCGTTGTTGGAGGCCAATCATTTGGATTTTCTGCGAGAGTTCCTCAGAGTAGTGTCTGAGTTTCTGGATGTGAGTTTGCTCGCTGAGCTGGAAGGTTAGTTTTCAGACGTTTCGTCACCATTCTAGGTAACATCATCAGTGAGCCTCTGATGAAGCGCTGGTGTTATGTCCCACTTTCTACTGATGTGTTTAGGTCTCCTTGGGTTGGTTATGTCATTTCCTGTTCTTTTTCTCAGGGGATGGTAGGTTGGCTCCAAATCAATGTGTTTGTTGATGGATTTCCGGTTGGAATGCCATGCTTCTAGGAATTCTCGTGCGTCTCTCTGTTTGGCTTGTCCTCGGATGGATGTGTTGTCCCAATCAAAGTGGTGTCCTTCCTCATCTGTATGTAAGGCTACGAGTGATAGTGGGTCATGTCGTTTTGTGGCTAGTTGATGTTCATGTATCCTGGTGGCTAGCTTTCTGCCTGTTTGTCCAATGTAGTGTTTGTCACAGTTCCTGCAAGGTATTTTGTAGATGACGTTCGTTTTGCTTGTTGTCTGTATAGGGTCTTTTAAGTTCATTAGCTCTCAAAACTTGCTAATGTCTGAGGTCCAACCACTTTGAACTAATTCATCAATGGTCACTCCTCTGACACATTGTCTGAATTAGAGATGCTCGCAGGTAGTTGCAAGGTGCTCAATGGATAACAGGCACCTCCAAGAAGACACCAGAGTGGAACCATGTGTTCTGGACAGTCAGCGGCTTTACTTTTGCTAGATTCCAAATCAATAGCCAGGGGTGGGGCAATTACCATTGGCCAGAAACTACAAAGGATGAGCCATATAAATAAAGTGGCCATAACAACTAGTCAGAGGCTGAGAATCCTGCAGTGAGTAAAACCTCCCAACTCAAAGCATATCCACTATCCGCATGGCACAAGTTCCAAGTGTGTGATGGAATACTCTACTTGAGCGGAGGACTGCAGCTCCAAATGCCCTTTATTAGCACAAAACCATCCAGAAAAAAGCAACCCACTTGACAGGGCCCCACCCAATACCTTAAACATTCAACTACATTAATCCCAACGGCAGTAATTTACAAGATGCATTGCAGTAATTCAGCAAGACTCCTTCCACACACATAACCTCTGCCACCTAGAGGGGCAAGGGCAGCAGATGAATAGGAACATTACCACCTGCAAGTCCTTTTCCAGGGTGAAGAATTTTATTGTTCACTTTCAGTCAAAATCTTGGAAATTTCTCTCAAACAGAACTGTAGCATACTTAATCCCCATGGACTGCAGTGCTTTAAGATGATGATTCACCGCCATCTAAATGGCAGTTAGGGTTGAGTGACAAATGCTGGCTGAGTCAGTGATGCTAACATGCCGAAAATTAATGAAACAAAGTTATGGTGATTAAGTGGGATACAATAAGGTATAAGGAATCTCATGTACAACATACGTGGATCTGCATAAATAGGTCAATGCCCTATTTTTTCTCTATAATATTTTACACTTTGTAATAATTTTAAGTGTCTCTGTTGGATCATTCTGTAATTTTCTTTTCTTAATAGAACCATTCCAGATTCTCTTGTTTCTCCTCATAACTGAAGGTATGAAGCTTTCAATTTCATACCTATGCCTCTGTTTATAGTGTTTAGGATTGCATTGTGCCTTTCCTAATAATGCTTTTAGCTTACCCCCCCATCTTTCAGGGTTTCTATCAGTATATCGCTAGGTCTCTCTTCAACTCTGGTATCAAGTTCAAAATGTAGAAAAATCCTTCATATAACAGATCTTTGTCCCTGTAGAAATCTGTCATAATTTACACAATTTTTTTCAATATAATTTTTTTAACATTTAAAAATGTTGTTGCTGCTGATGGGTTGGTAACCAGAGGATACAAACCTAGGATAAATTGGTGGAGGAACATGAGGGGATGTTTGGAAGGCATGCTGTTTATACAGGGAGTAGTGTTCTGAAGAGAAGTCACATTGGACTCAAAATGATAACTCCGTTTCTCTCTTCGTAGATGCTGCTAGACCTGCTGAGTTTCTCCAACATTCTGTGTTCGTTACTTCTTTCTATGTTTCTGTAAATGCTTTATGACTCTACATTTCCCATGAACGAAATACACCTTAAAATGCCTAAATAAGGTGCGTTCTCAGGGGTGAAGAGAGGCCATGAGCTCAAGTTTTGGTCTTGAGGGTTCTGAGGAGGCAATGTTGACTATGGAACTCTAAGTTATAACAGTTGAATAGCCGTTTTCCCGCACTCTCAGTTCTCTGAGGAGTCAGGACAACTTTCAATCCCTGAAAGGGAGTCACAGAAGGAATGCCTTTGAGAAGCCCTGCTCTGAGCAGTACACGTGTGGGTGACCACACAGCAGTAGAGAAGATACAGTGCAAGTTGATCCTATCCTCTCCTCTAAGATGACACGGCTGTGCATGAAGACTTAAAGAAGCTGCGTATTGAAATAAGCTGCATACAAAGAAATTTTAAAGGGATTGGTGGTTGTACAATAAATAGTCGAGTACATATATAACGTTTGCAGGTGGTAGTTAAAGAGCTTCGATTTTTATGGTACCCCAAAAATTCAAGAATATTAGAGAGCAGAAAAATTCACCACCTGATCCAAGTCATATGAGCAGGAGTCCACACGCTGCCTCAGAACATTCCATTTCTTCCCTCTAAATAATCGCCAAAGAGATGATAAGCCATAGATCTTCAAACAATAGAGTCTATAGAAGAGGAAACGCATGCAAATGTTACGGCTTACAAATAACAGATGTTACAGCATTATATAAATCGAACACAGGTAATGTTAAAAATCAAATTCACCAAATGTAGTTTTTTTTAAAAAACATTTCTGGACCAAACGTCCATTGTTTATACACTGAGCTTATTGTCAAACAGCCAAGAGAAAGAAACAATTACCTTACAAGACCAGTCAAAGTCTTTAAATATTCAGCTTTACATTTGATGAACTAACAATATGTATGATTAAAGAAACAACATAAAATTATGCTAGTTTGCAGTTAGGCCTGTTGTTTTCTTGAAAGAAACACATATCTAATTGTAGCGTCTTTTGTACCTGTTGTGCATTCTCTGTTTTGGTGTCTTCCCATTATTTTTCTTTTAAGGCTCGATTGATTTTTTTCTCGTGCAACACTCTTCTCCCATAGAATCAATTCTGAAGAAAGTACATTGACCCGAAACTTTAACTCTCTCCTGTCTCCTTAGCTGCTGCGCAACTTGTGGGTGTATCCAACATCTTTTTTAAAATTTCTGATTTTTATTCAGTTGTCAGAATCCCCAAGGTATTTTGCTTTCAGACTTTATTCACATACAGGAACACCAAAGCAGGAATAGAATATTTATTCCTGTAGTTCTGCTCTGTCATTCAAATATATCATCGTCCTTATCCAAGTCTCCCTAATCAGCAGAAATAATTCGTCCTTGTTTACATTATTTGTTTCCTGTAATACTTGGAGAACTGCAATTAAGTCACCCCGGAGTCTTCTAAATCAGAAGGAATACAACCCCAGTTTGCATAATATCTCCACATAATTTTAGCCTTTGAATCCAGGTATCATTCTATTGAATTGATGCTGCGATCCCTTCAGCACCAGTACATTCTGCACAAATTGCTGTTAGCATAAGAATGAGGTAGTTGAAGGACATTTTGTATTAGTAAGAACTGCAGAAATTAATGGAGCTGAAAGCTGATAAATCCCTAGGACCTTTACATTTGATAGTGTTGAAGAGAAGATTGCAGACATCAAAGCAATGGTTATTACCTTCCAAAATTCTATAGTTTCTGAAATAATTCCTGTGGGTTGGAGAGTAACCAATGTTAAACAATGGGTGGGTAAGAAGTGAGTGGAAAAAAACAGGGAACTACAGATTGTTAGCTTTACTAAGTAATTGTAGCAGTATTAGGGAAAATTACAAAGGACATGACAATTAGACATCTGGTGATCTGATTAAGCATGGTCAGCATCAAATGTGAATCGGAAAGAGAGGCTGGCAAACTTGTTCGAATTTTTTGAAGCAGTTACCAAGGAGAGCCGATGGATATGATGCACTTAGATTTTCAGAAGGCTTTTGACACGTTCTATGAAAAAGCATCAGACAAACTGGGCCTATATTCTCTAGAGTTTTGAAGAATGGGAAATGATCTCATTGAGACTTATAAAACATTTAAAGAGATAGACATGGTAGATGCAGGTAAGACGTTTCCCCTGACTGGGTAATTTAGAACCAGGGAGCATAATTTAAAAATAAGATGGATACCACTTAGGTTTGAGACAAGGAGAATTTTGTTTTACTCACAGATTGGTAAACTTATGGAATTCTCTGACATAGGAATCTGTGGAAGTTCAGTCTTTGGAACGTTTAAGGTAGAGAGTGGTAGATTTGTGATTATTAATGGAAAACAGGGCAATGGGGATGGAATCGGCAAAAGACATCAAAGTGTTCGATCATGAGTGATTAAGTGAATGGTCAACATGCCATTTGCTGTTCTAATTGCTTGTTGCCCCCACGTGCTACCTTTCTGGGTACCTCACACAAGTGCACTCAAGTCTCTTTAAACATCAACACTTAAAATTTTACAAAATTGTTAAGAACAGAAAAGCAAAATATTTGTGCAAAGAAGCAGTGTTAATGTTTCAGGTCTGAATTTTCATCAAACCTGGATTGCTAATTATTCAAGTTTCACATTTGTTATTCTTTCATGAGATGTGGACATCGCTGGCAAAGTCAGCTTTTGTTACTCATTACTAATTTCTCTCAAATGAGTGATGGCTAGGCCATTTCAGAGGGCATTTAAGTGTCAAACATATACTGTGAATCTAGTCAAATGTTAGGCAAACCAATTAAGGTTGGCAAATTTCCTTCTAAAAAGGATCCAGATGGGGTGTTAGTTTCATGATTCATTATGAAGTTTTCAATTCCAAGTTCAAATTCAGTGAGGTACAGTGGTGGCATTTGAACCCACACCTTCAGAGCATACTAATTCAGAGATATTATTACTAAGGCACTATCTCATCCTAGCAGATAATGCAGCAGTTACATTATTATTCAACAGTGATGAAGCCACATATTTCAAGGGTTGTAAGCACATCAAGAAGTCCAGTGATTGTGAAAAGCATAATATAAATGAAAGTCTTTCATGACAGACACTATTATATACAGATGATGTGATTATAAAGATAGATGAATGATACCTTGTTAAAGAGCTTTTACTGTTTAGGGAAAAGCCTCCAAAAACAAAACAGCTCCAGAAAAATGGAAAAGTCCAGTTTTCTTTTTGACTATATTGATGAATAAACCTTTCAATCAATTATCATCTGTGTTATGAATTGGAAAATTTTATGTCAAATGTACATGAAACACAATGAAATGAGCCAGTTGGAAAAAAGTCAATTTTAGTAAACTATTCATTGAATGTAACAGTGTGACATTCACACAGCTCTAATATTCACACCCACTATAATTCCATCAGCAACAACAGCATGGGAAAACAGAATAAAAAGTGACAAACATCACTTTAATATTCAACACGCACCAAGTTAATGACACTGCAACAGTTGACAAACAGAGCCATTTTATATTAGAAGAATATGTTTTCTGACTGGAAACTTGACTGAAGAGTACTTTTGTTAAAGAAATAGAAACCCTCGCTATTAGTACACACTAACTGAAATCCTGCACAAACAACAATAGCCTTCTGCTTTCCAGAGCAGGCTCCCAGGTCATGCCAAAGAGAGACAATGGTTACTTTCAAAACAAATGTTAACATGGAGAACAAAGACAGTAACATGGAATAAAGCACAATTCTGAGTTTCACTCTAATTTTTGTCTATAATTACAAAAAGCCACATTGTACAAACTATAAGTGCTGCATTTGCAACATCCTTGCAAATGCGAACAAACTGGCTTGGTGATAATGTCAACATGACTTAAGAACATGATATCAAAGCAGTGCAAAATATCTCAAAGGCTTATTCACAGTACCACTAACATTTGCACTTTCAGTATTCTTTACTGAAGTTCCCATCCAGATTTTAACTAACCCCACCTGGTGGAAATGCTGGTGTTTGCTTATGTCATACCTGCTTCTTTCTTTCATCTTTAAAACTGACCCCAATATAGCTAGAATATTTTAAACCACTGTATTAAAATCACTGTAGAATCAAAATATTTATGGCAAAGAAAGAGATCATATGGCCAATTACAAATACATCTGCCGAAAACAAGCCATCCAGGCTATTCCCAATATCTAACCTGTGGTCTGTAGTCTTGTAGGTTATGGCATTTCGGGTGCACATCTGACACCTTTGAAATGAATTGAGAACTTCTGCCTCTACTAGATCCTTACTATACTCCAAATGAAAACTTCATTTCCCTTCTTATCAACAATATTATTTTCAACCCAGTGAGGAGGTAAGCTAAAGGAGGAATCTAGCCATCAGTGGTGTTCGTTTTAAAACTAATTTGCTTCGTTAAAAACAAAAACAGAAATTGCCAGAAAAACTCAGTGGGTCTGGCAGCATCTGTGGAGAGAAATCATAATTAATGTTTCAAGTCCAATGACCCTTCTTTACAATAGCACCTGCAGTTCTTGGGGTTGTTATTTTTCTTTTGTTAAAAAAAAATCAACAAAACCTCATTGAAACAAGAAGTTCTTGTTAAATCAAACTAAGGATTTCAAAAGCCTCCACTTTGCCATTACTTATACAGCAATACTGATGGCAAATATGCAGAGATTTATTTGCAGATTTATTATATAACCATACAAATAGAATTTGTAGTTATATGATTCTTATGCTGCACCCCAGAAGTGTAAGTGCAGACATACTTCACACATTTCCTTTTTACTCTCCGTTCATTAGGTATAAAAAATGTCAATAAAAACAGTAAGCAGGACATTGAATTAAGATTTAAAAAATACTGCTACATTCAACATCAGATAGAGATGTATTTTTAATTTTGCTTCCTTTCAACTGTGTTAGGTCAGAGGGAAAAATAAAGATGAGTGCACACCCAGCTTTCTAGTTCATTATGGCTTCAGCACGATTGCATCAGATTTGAGACAGATGCAAGTTAGGGTAAGTACGGAACTATAAAGTACTCTATCAATGTATTGTAGCAAATCATAGTCAAATAGAGACAACTAGGCCTAGATCTTCACCACATTGATGAACTTCTCCACCTTAGGGAAACTGATGGAAAATGTTGGAAATCCTAGCTTACATCCCAAAACCTGCGTTCCCATTTTCACTGGGTTCAAGAGTTAAGAATGCACTGTTTACAGCCACTGACAGCGATTAAATTGATCAGCTTCTTTCACTCAAACCAAGTTGTGGATACAGTCCCAGGACAACTTGGAGGTAAGCTCAGGTTCCTGCCTGCTCGGTTGGAGTGGGAAAGAAGGTAACTCGTTGGAATTTTTAAATATTGTGTTGAAGCTGCATAAATCCCTTAGAACCATCAAGCTTGTAAAAAACATGGCAAGGCTTGTTGAGAACTGCCAAGGAAAGCTGGCACCTGCCAAGAAACACTGAACTGTGAACAAGTGAATTGTCAAGAATTGTTGAACTATCAAGACCTGTTGAGAAGTGTCAACATGTCAAAATGTGCTATGATGAATGCAAGTGCATTTCTTAATAAAATTCTTTATTGTAGAACACACTAACAGAACTTTATTTTTTCTTCTATTCGCAGGGGTACTTGTAGACAATAGACAAGTTGGAATTGTAGGTGAAGTAGTAAATGGTGGTGAGTAGAAGCAAGCAGTACAAGGTTGTAAGCAGCCAAGGGGTAGATAGAATGGCACAGGACACAATTGAGACCATAGGATGATTAAGGGTGTCCTAGCTGGCAATGGATGGTATGGATGGGGAACAGAGATGAAGAAGAATGATGGCTGGTCAAATATTTTATGCTTCATTCTAATTCTGGACACTGTGCTGGGTGGGACAGGTGTTCCACACAACCTTCTCTGTCAGATGGCATCTTCCTCAGCTCTTCAGAACACCTGGCCCGATTTCCAATACAGCTCACACTCTGACTAAAAATCACGAGTGTGGCAGCCCCTTATCTGAAAACAGGTCAGGTTCGTGGAGCTGGGGTTTTTCCTCCATGTGTGCACCCAACTTGGGAACAAAAATTAGTCTCATCACCAGCTATTGTATATTAGCCAATAGATAGTCTTGATATTGTGCAGCATTTATAAAATGGCTGCGTTTTTAAATAAAAAGAATTATTTATAGGAAGTGGGTGTCACTGGCTGGGCGAGTATTTATTGCCCATTCCTTGGCGCCCTCGAGATGGTGGCTGTTGTAGCCCACCTGCTGCAAGTTGCCCTGTGGGAGGAAATTCCAGGATTTTGACCCAGCAACACTGAAGGAACGGGGATACATTTCCAAGTCAGGATTGTGACTGGCTTAGAGGGCAACTTGAGGATGGTGGTGTTCCTATATATCTGCTGTGCTTGTTGTTCCAGATGGAAGTGGTCATGGGTTTGGAAGGAGCTGTCCAAGAGAGGTTTTTTAGTTGCTTACATTTCTGCAGTCTCCATCACAGAGGGCAGTATGTTGTTTCCTGTCATGTGGCAGCTAATGGCCTCTGTACTTCACTCTAATGCTTATTATTCACAAGTGGAGTGACAGAAACAGTGAGGAATGGGAACACAAAAACTTAAGGAGAAAGGAGGGGGTTTTAGACCACACAGACCCTCGGGCCTGCTGTACTATTCAGTATAATTGCCAGTGTCAGCTCTACTCTCTTGCCACCTCCCCATCCCAGATCCTTTAATTCCTTCATGGGGTGTCCATGCCCTTGTGGGTTAGAGAATTCCAAAGATGCACAACTTTTTCTTTGTGATACTTTCCATCTCTGTCCTAAGTATTTATCGCTCGTCCTGTGACTGTGCCCATCCTGTGCTTGTGCTCATCCCCTGCTCTAGACTCTCCAATCCAACCACAGGAGACAACCTCTTGGTATTTGTGTGAAGGTTCTTCAAAACCCTCTATATTTCAATGATATCGCCTTTCAATCTTAAAATTCTTAAAGAATATTGGTTTGATTTATTCACTCATTATAAGAGAGCCCAATGTTTTGTGCATTCAGAAAAATAGCCATATTATTAAATTACTGGACTTTGCATGGAGATGGTAAAGAAAGGACAAAACAAATTACAGCACAACTTGATTCTGGTCACCAAAGGACATTCTAATAGCATTTACTAGAGAGCAATTGGTTAAGAACCTTGGTCAATTTATCTAGTTCATGCGTGATGAGATCATTTTCAACCATTCAGATAGTACAGGTTAATTCAGCTCAGGCCAAAAACGAGAGTCAGTCATACAGCAAGGAAACAGATCCTTCGATCCAACTTGTCGCGCTGATCAGACATTCCAATGTGACCTAGTCCCATTTGCCAGCATTCAGCCTGTATCCCTCTAAACCCTTCCTATTCATATACCCATCCAGATGCCTTTTAAGTGTTGTATTTGTACCAGCGTCCACCACTTCTGCTGGCAGTTCACTCTGTACACACACCAACCTCTGTGTGAAAAAGAACCCTCAGGTCCCTTTTAAATCTTACCGCTCTCACCTTAAACCTACGTGCCCTCTAGTACTGGACTCCCCTATCCTGGAAAAATGACCTTGACTATTTACCCTATCCTTGCCTCTCATGATTTTATAAACCATCACAAGGTCACCGCACAGCCTCTGACACCCCAGGGAAAAATGCCCAGCCTACTCAGCCTCTCCTTATAACTCAAACCCTCCAGTGCCAGCAACATCCTTGTAAATCGTTTCTGCACCCTCTCAAATTTAACAATATCCTTTCTATAGATGGCCTAGTGGTATTATTGTGGTACCATTAATCCAGAGACTCAGGTAATGCTCTGGGAATCTGTGTTAGAATCCCACCACAGCAGATGGTGGAACTTGAATTCAATAAATATCTGAAATTAAGAGTCTAATGATGACCATGAATCCTTTGTCGATTGTTGGAAAAACCCATCTGGTTCACTAATGTCCTTTAGGGAAGGAAACTGCCATCCTTACCTGGTCTAGAATACATGTGAGTCTAGACCCACAGCAATGTGGTTGAGTCTTAACTGTTGTTCAATATTGACCATTTTAACAAAATAATTAAAGAAGTGCAAGAAAAATAAATGTTCATGATAAAACCCAGTCTTCATGACTAATCACTTTCATTAACAATGTCTAGTGACGTGAAATCTGTCAGCAATTTGAATTACAAATAAAGCCTTATTGGTCAATTTTTTATTGTCATTTTAACTGATCCAGAAGATACATTAAAGGTTGTTCCAGACCTTGGAAAACAGCCATTTGCCTGAAACAAATGCGATAGCAGCTTGGTAAATGAGGTAGAGTGAAGGCTGAAACCAGCCTTAATAGGATAATGTAGCTAGTGCAATATTTTAAAAAAGAAAACTAGTCATAAGCTAGTGTACAGCATAACTCCTCTCCAATGACACTGTGGAGAGAGAGGCCATTCATGCTTTGTGCTGAGTTAAAAGATTGCTAATGTGATGAATTATGTTTTGAAATAACTTGCAGTTTATCTGGAATATACCAAGTGATCACTTCTTCCAAAAAAAATATAAATAAAGGCTTGCATTTATTGCATGAGTAACAATAGCACTGCAACCCAATCTCAGTCACGTTCCTGTTGCTTCTTCTAAAAAAGGGGCACTATTTGGAGGAAGTGAAGGAGGAAAGAGCTTGGTTCATCTGCTATCCAGAAGAGTTAAGGAACTTTTTAAATATGTGGGGTCAGGACTCAACGACAAATTGGACAGGTACTTGAGTGGACACTGACACTCAGGCAGAAATACCTCAGCCAGAATCTGACATTTTAAGGATTAACCAGAAGTCTCTGTCAACAAGAAATGAGTCTTTTAAGCAACTGGGCAGATGGATGCCAAAGGGCTTTTAATAGAAAAGTGACAGAGAAAATTACTCAGAGTGGTAAGGGCGTAGAACGCCCTGCCTGCCAATGTAGTTAACTCAGCCGCATTAGGGGTATTTAAACAGTCCTTGGATAAGTGTATGGATGATGATGGGATAGTGTAAGGGGAGGGGCTTAGATTAGTTCACAGGTTGGCGCAACATCGAGGGCCAAAGGGCCTGTTCTGCACTGTATTGTTCTATGTTCTATGTAAAGTTAATACAATTTTATTTTAACAGGGTATAAAATTACAAAGTATCATCTAAAAGGTCTACTGTTAACTAGCTTTTGTGAAATCCAAAACTGGACAGAACTGGAATCCTGGTTTCCTTCTGTGACAAAGATTATTGAAAATAATCATATAGAATTATTTTGCATCACAGGACGTAGTTTGAAAGATGGCTTGTTTTTATAACTAGGCTTTAGGTATCACATTTTATTTTCCTTATACCATTCTCGACAGCCAGCTGTAATGCCAGTTTCTGTAAAAGATTTGTCATGCTGCAAAGTTGATGCTGGCAAAGGATTTTAGAGTTTAATTGTGACAAATCGGAGAAATTACACAGACACTTTTAAAAGCATTGGAGAGATCTGATTTGGTGGCATGATGTCTTGTTTATAATCACAAACGTTAATCAAATTAATTTGAACTGGAAGATCGGCTGGATCTAGCTCATTTACATTCTTGTAGACAGGGCTTCCCAAAATGGAGACAGGCTGAAATTTTGGTATTTGAGTTGTTAAACAGCCATGGAGCTGCCAGATGACAGAGTAGTAACTGCTACGACTTAAATGTTTGCCTTTTTTTTGTATGGAAGACATGTATGGGATGGCACAATGGCTCAGTGCTTAGTCTTGCTGTCTCACAGCATCAGGGAATTGGGTTCGATTCCACCCTTTGGTGACTCTCTGCATGGAGTTGCACATTCTTCCTATGTCTGCTTGGGGTTCTTCCCAGAGTCCAAAGATGTGCAGGTTAGGTGGATTGGCCAATGTAGGGTAGGGGAATGGATCTGGACAAGATGCTGTTCGGAGGGTCGGTGTTGATCCGATGGGCCGAATGGCCAACTTCCATACTGTAGGAATTCTACGACATTGTTTAACTAGCCAATCCCTTGTGGGGCAATATGGTAGTTTTCTAAAAATCTGACTTTACTTCCCCCAACCTAAAAACTTTTTTAACATCACTTCTCCTTACCACTTCCTCCCAGAGTTCTCAATGAGCAGTCACAACAGTTATAAAACCTTTAACTGGGTAGCAGTGCAAAAAGGTTTGGGAAGCAGTACTGATGGGATTTAAAATTTGGCAGAAACATATTTTAAAACAACTTGCAGTTGACTAACATAATACAAAAATGAAAAGAAAGTTGCATTTATACAGGAACTTTTTGCAATTTGACATCTTGTAATGTTTTAAAGGCATCACTGTTGTAATGTCACGAAGGTCATAGCCAATTTAAACAGTAAATGCAAAAAAAATGCCTACTCCTGTACCAATTTCTTATGGTCTTCTCAGCTCATACAAATCATACACTCCAGAGAATCTCTCTTACTGCCACTGCAGTGCAGGCTAATTAACTGCTTCATGAACAAAATTATATTTCAATTATTTCTGAAAGCATGCATTTAAAAATTCACGAATCATATCAAATGCCAAGAGATTCATTTGCAATCTTCAATAGCAAAATATTTTAGAAATGAAGCTATATAAAGAAGATCTCCATTTCATTTCCTATAAAAAAGTACTATTTTGAACAAATTTCATTGCCAGAACAATAGACAGGTACAGTAATCTTGCATAAGAACATCAGAGCTAGGAGCAGTAGTCCATTCAGCCCCCAGTCTGCTCTGTCATTTTATACGATCATGACTGAACTCACTTTGGCCTCAACTGCTCTTTCCTACCCGCTAACCATAACCCTTCAAACCATTATGAATTAAAAATCTGTCTTATCTGTTCCACAGATTTAGTCAATGTCCCAGCTTCCACTGCAGTCTTCAGGTAGCGAATTCTATCGATTTAAAACCTTTTGAGAGCAGTAATTTCTCTTTTTTATTTTAAATCTGCCACCTCTTATCTTAAAGGACACCCTTCTTCTTCAACTATGGCCTCTAATTCTAGATTTCCCCATGAAGAAACATCCTTTCAATACCTACTTTGTCAATTTCCTTTAACATCTTATACACCTTAATTAGATTTCCTCTCATTCTTCAGAACTCCATAAAGTATAGACCTGAACTGCTCAATCTCTCTTCATAACATAAAACACTCATTTTGGGAATTAATCTAGTGAACCTCCTTGAACAGTGTCCAATACAACCACATTCCTCAAGGGGACCAAAACTGTACACAATACTCTAGGTGCAGTCTCACTAATGTCTTATACAAGTGTTGTAATACTTCCTACTTTTATACTCTATTTCTTAAGCGATAAATGCTAAATTTCTATTGTTTTCCTTCTTACTTACTGTACCTGTATATTTGTTCTCAGCAATTCATATGTGAGGACACCCACATCCCTCTACACCACAGCACTCTGAAGTTTCTCTCCATTTAGACATTAAGTTGCCTTTCTATTTCTCTGACCAAAATAGATAACCTGACACCTTAAACTTCATATACCAAATTTTGGCCCATTCTCTGAACTTATTCATATCCATCTGTACATGCGCTATTTCTTCACTGCACTTACCTTCCCACTTATTGTAGCATCATCTACAAATCTGGCTAAAGTAACTTTTAACCTCGCATCTAAGTCATTTTTGTATTTCCTGTTATTTTGATCTCAGACCATATTGCCAAGTGTACTGTTATGATCCTGGGCAAAACAGGCTGCACAGTGGCTCAGAGGTTGGCACTGCTGACCCACAGTATCAGGAACCTGGGTTTGATTCAACTCTTGGATGACTGTGTGGAGTTTGCATGTTCTCCCCATGTCTGTATGGGTTTCTCCCACAGTCCATAGATGTTAGACTAAGTGGATTAACCATGGTAAATGTGGGGCTATTGGGATAGGATGGGGAGGTCTGTGCGGGATTCTCTTTGGAGGGTCGATGCTGAGTCAATGGTCTCTTTCTGCACTGTAGTGATTCTATGATTCAACAATTTGAAAGGAGATCATCAAATGATGTTACAATCTGGTTAGGGACCAAAAGCTTTATTATTTTGACACAGACAGCCGTGATAGTGCAGTATTAAAAGCAGAAAATCACCACACCACTTTAGCAGTTACACAGAATCTCATACAGGTATCAGAAATATGGACTATGGCGGGATTTGTGGCAGAATTTGATAATTGGACAAGCCCGATGAGATCTACCCTGGTCATCTTCTAGAGGAGCAGGACTCTCTCCCTGTTGGGGAGGAGGAATTGAACATGGGGCATCTTTCACCTGTCAGGTCCCTTTCTGCTCTAATGAGGTCTGACTTCTCTTATAATGAGAGAAAGGTGAGATTTGAGTCTAGTGAAATAGGGAGACACAGCAGTTAGTGGTGATGCATGTGGTTGAAAAGTGGGGAGGTGCAAGTGCAAAGACCATTCAGGGTTAGTGGAGGAGGAGGTTGGGGAGAGTGGGGGGAAAGATATTGAAGGAAATAATGAGAGTGGTGCAGCATAAGCCTGGGTGGGAGGTGGGTGCTGTAGCAGAGAGAAGACAACACTGCCTAAGCTGGCAGAGAAAGTTATTGACATTCCAGTGGCACTGCTGCTCTATTCTTCTGAACCATTGAGACAGCACTGACCATGTGGAGAACTTGGGCCAGTCTGCCAGGACTCAGGGCCTCTAGGTCCCTATCAGGGAATCATGGCATCGTCTTCCCGTTTTCTGACTTGTTCAGACTCTACTGTCGTCTGAACATGTTAAAGTTGGAAGGCGAATGCTCATCCAGGGTCTAAAGTGGCCTTATAAAAATATCACAGATGCCAGGGAAGCTGGTCTTCAGTCGATATGTTCTAGGAATGCACAAAGTAGGATAGGGCTAGAATTGGATGTGAGAGACGCTTTAAGGACAGGATAAGTAGTTAATGATGTGATTTTCCCAAGAAATGGCTGGAATCTCACTCGGTCTTGCAGTGAGAACTCCAAAAAGACTCAATGCAACTTGCAATTAGTCAAAAATATACAAGATCCTGCCCACAGATTCTAAAAGCCCGAAGACTGAGAACAATTATGAGGAAAATAGCACTCTAGACATATCACTGAGAGAAGAATGAAATGTTTTAGCACCACCGGGTGAGCAAGATATCTCACTATATGGAATGATAATTTTGAAAGTAAACCCAGAGATCAGCAGAGGAAACTACCTCGATTATGGAGAGAAGACAATTGGTAATTCCAGTTCTATTAGTTGCACACATTGAGGCTGGGTCAAAAATCACACGACACCAGGTTATAATTCAAAGATTTATTTGAAGACACAAGCTTTCAGTGTCTCGTTCCTTTGTCAGGTGTCAGTGAGAGAGGTGGCAACAGACATAGAATTTACAAGCAAAAGATCAAAGAGTCATAGAACTGATATGAATATATTAAACAAACCTAAAATGGCTGTTAAATCTTTAACCAGTTAGAAAGGATTACTATGCAAATCCCAGAATTTCTTTCTACCCCAAGATAACTAAAGGTTTTAATAGTATACCAGAGGTGACATCTCAGGTCAGAAAATGCATCTTAGGTGTGAGGCATCTTTAGAAACTGTCTGTGTCTTAACTTGAAGTCAGACTGGATTTATTTCCAAACTAAAAATTTATAAAATGCCACTTGTCTACAAATTGTGGGCTTTTTGAACAAAATAGAATGTATCTGCATGCAATTACAGATCTGCAAATGCAAATTCACCCCATTGATTTGTGTGTATGGGTGTGCACGGGCACAGGTGGGGGGGGGGGGGGAGGAGGGGGCAGAGAGAGGGTATGTGTGTACGAGCGTGTGTATGAGAGACAGAATGTATACGAGAGAATGTCTGTGTCAATAACGTGTGCGTGCGTGGTGGGCTCACCTGCATTCATGTGTGTGAAAGTGTATAGTGTGATGTGGGGTCACCTGTATTGCGACATGAACCCAAGGCACCGGTTGAGGCCGCCCTTATGGGTACCAAACTTGGCTAACAGTCTCTGCTCAGCGACTCTGCATTCTTGCGTACCTTAAGACCACCTTGGAGGACACTTAACTGAAGATCAGAGGCCGAATGTCCTTGACTGCTGAAGTGTTCGCTCACTGGGAGGGAACATCCCTGCCTGGCAATTGTTGTAGCATCCATTCATCTGATATCATAGCATCTGCGTGGTTTTGGTGGTATACCATGCCTTGAGGCATCCAAGCCTGCAGCGTAACAGATAGACAACATGTATCTGCCGTGTACATGGGTGGTGTGCCCATGTGTGATGGTAGTGTCCATGTCGATGATCTGACATGTCTCTTGCAGAAGTTACGATGACAGAGTTGTACAGTATTGTGGTGGAGGTCATCCTGAGGTAGTTTTGTTCTATTTTGTTCAAACAGCACACAATTTGGAGTGTTTGTGGCAATTTATAAATTCCTATTCTGGAAATAAAACCACTCTGACTCTAAGTTAGTACACAGCCAGATTCTAAACAAGGCCTCATACCTAAAATGCATTGTCTGACCCGAGGTGTCACCTCTGATATGCTGATAAAACCTTTATTTTTCTTGGGGTAGTGCCTTGGAAGAAATTCTGGGATTTGCAAATTAATCCTTTCTAACCCATTAAAGATTTAACAGCCATCTTAGGTTTGTTCAATACATTCACATCAGTTCTCTGACCCTTTGATCATTTGCTTATAAATCCTGTGTCTGATGCCATCTCTGTTATTGAGACCTGAAGAAGGAGCAATACTTAAAAAGCTTGTGTCTTCAAATAAACCTGGTGTGATTTTTGACCTTGTCCACCCCAGTCTAACACCGGCACCTCCACATCATCACACTGAAGCTAAGTTTGCATTATGATAAACATTATTAACACAGTGTACCGTGCCACAGTGTTTCCTACTTTAGAATGTATATAAATTATAATGTTAAACATCTGGAATTGTGATATGGGTTTACAAATTTAGAAAAACAAAAAAATGGAGGGGTCCAATGAACGCTAAATACAAGTGTGCATACATTGCAAGGATACAGATTTTAATAAACTAGATTTCAAAATTAAAACAGTCAAGACAAAGCAGCTTGCATCTAAGCACATTAGCTTTCGAGTTATATGGTCTCTGAACACACCACAAAGAGACGCTGAGCAAAGGTCTAGCATTTTGCTAAAGCAAGAGGTCAAGAAAATCTGAAATCAATCAGCATCCTCTTAATGCATTTTTCAGCACTTTTCTACAGACCTCAAGGGAGGTCAGTCTGAGGGAATGTCAGCCACTTGCTTGATTTCAAACAATGTGTAGCCATGGTTATTTGAAAAGATTAAATTATTTTTAAACATATTTTTAAAAAAATGTTGTTTGGGCACGGGTGATCCCAGCAAGGCCATATTATTTCCTAGCTCTCTCAGACTGCAATATAGTAATGAGTCGGCAATCTGTTTAAAAATGGTTCATTGAGGGATAGATGTTGACCAGGGAACTGGGAATATTTCCCATGCGCTACTACAAAATATTGCCATCACTCTTTTGCTCCCACCAGAAAGGACGCAAGGGCCCAAATTTTCAAGTTTTGTCTTCCAAAAGTGCAGTCATCTTTCAGCACTGGACTTCTGGAGGTCAACATAGGTTTGGTGAGAAAGTGATCTTCCCTGCATCATAACACATGATGAAATCCATTTTTCAGTATCCATTTGCATTGCTTGCACTGGGGTGCAGAGAGGAAGTTAGCAACAAAATTATGACAATCAGGGAACAGTCAAATTTGCCTAGGAAAAACAGTGGGGCTTCTTGTGAGGTTATCAGAGACTCAATAATACAAGGGTTACTGAGGAGTGAGTTATAAGAGAGAATAAGGAGTAAGGCAATAGCCTCCATACAGAAAAAGTGCTGCTGTCACTCTTCTGCTCAAAGTCAGTGGCTGTGCATAACGACGACGACTTGGGAACCATTTGATAGCTCCCTGTATTAGGACTCATAGAAGCCCTGAAGCCAGAAGGTGCAGTTTAGTTTTATTGTTAGAGCTTAGGGAAACCCCTGGGAGGGGGGTGGGGTCTTGGGCACAGCCTGTGGGCCAGAAATAGTTAAATCCAGGTGAGAAAGGGGAGTTATAAATAAAAGCCATAAGCAGAGACTGAAATAGAAATTATTGGAAAAACTCAGTAGGTCTGGCAGCATCCGGAGAGAAAGCAGAGAGTTAACATTCTGAGTCCAGTGACCCTTCTACAGAAAGCTACAGATTTGCTTCGTGCAGCTAAGATTGAAACTCTGAGAAATTGGCAGTAATACTGGCTAGATGAAGCTACCTGTCTGCAGCCAAGCTGGAATTGTGCCTCTAAACAGGTGTTGGAGTGTAGTGTCAAGAACTTTGGGAGAACTGTCCCAGGAGACTGAACAATTAGAATTTGAGCTGCTGTTGAGGTGATCAGGGATGGGGCAGCTTTTGAAGGCATTTCAAGGCCAGATCTTCAACAGAGAAGAGTTCATAGAACCTAGTAATGTTTTAATGCGCTTTACTGTCACTGGGGTAAAGTTGAGATATCTTGGCTGTATTTTGATCTCAGTTCTTCGGCTATCTGCATTTACCTGTGATTAATTCTGAATGTTAAAAGTTGTGCGTGTGTACATCCATAGCGTAATGTTCACTTTTGTTTGTTTAACATTGTGAAACCTTGCAGTTTCATTCTCTAAGTAATTAGGATCTCACACTTTATCTAGTTGAAGAAAATAGGTTACTGGTTCCAAGACAGATTATAACATAACTTGATGCCAAGAACACAAAAGTAGGGATACGCACTAATAATTGTACAATGTCAAATACTATTTGTGTTGTCTCAGATACTCAAGCAGTCTATGTCCATATGCAGAGAGATCTGTATATATCTAGAATTTCACTGTTAAGTGGCAAGCACCACACAATGTCAGACAACGACCATCCCCAAAAGAGACTCTAACTGTCATGCTTTGACATTCGAGGTACTACTATTGCTAAATCCTCTACTATCAACATTATGAGGACTACCATCAACAAGAAACTGAACTGGCCATATAAATATAGTAGCTACCAGAATAGTTTGGAGGCTACGGGTCCTGTAGCGATGAACTCACTTCCTAACTTCCCACACCCTGTCAACAAACGACAAGGCACAAGTCAGGAGTGTCATGGAATACCTCCCAATTGTCTGGAAAGTTCAACTCCAAAAATGCTCAAGAAGCTGGCCTGGTATTGCATATATCCCACTTTCAGCATTCATTCTCTCCACCATTGATGCGCAGCATGCACCATTTACAAGGTGCACTGCAGAAACTCACCAGGACTCCTTTGAGAGGAGTTTCCAAATCTGTGATCTCTACACTCTGGAAGGACAAGGGCAGCAGATCTGGGAATATCTCCCACCTGCAAGTCTCTCCTCCCCAGGCCATGCACCATTTTTACCTGGAAATATCCAACACTGTTGTCATGGATTAAATTCTGGAATTTCTTTTCCAACAGTACTGTCAGTCCCAACAACTGTAGCATCACCTTCTCAAGAATAATTGGGATGGGTAATAAATGCTGACCAAGCCAGTGATGTCCATAACAGACCAACAAATGAATAAATAAGTGATGTTCCTGGAGTGAAACATGAAAATTCAAATTCTGAGTCAGAGGCAAAACTATTATTAACTGAGCACAGGTGACACCTTCAAGAGGTTCTGGGTCACAGAGACTTAAGCTTGCTGATTCTTATACTCAAACAACACAGTCGTAAATCTGAACCGAATGAGGAAAGCTACCACGTTGGAACAAAACAAAATAATCAATAGTTTTCTCAGTTCAAAATGTCTTTTTATTAAAAGCAAAAGTTTGCTGGACAGTAAACTTTTGCTGGCCCTTGATTAAATGTTGTCATCTTACCTGGCCCCATATACATAAAAGCAGTAGATGTGAAACGTCAGCAGAGCAATGATGTCTGAAACAATGGACAAGGCGACAGTCAAACCAAGGCATGCTGCTAATCCAACATACCACAGGATCATCTCAATAAATGGAGACATCAGATGGATATAACCTATGGAATAAATACACATTGAACTGATGTTGTCGTACTACAACAAGAAACTTGAATCAAGTTCTGAGTGAACACTATTTAAAATGCAAGCAATGTTGGTTGGCAATTGCAAATTAATACTCATCATTAAAACTTTCTCTCTAACCTCTTACTGTACCTACAGATATTAATTTGATCGCTTGCTTTTCTGCAACTAAAATTACCATTCGTCATATTCTTCTCAGAAGGAGTTACATTGGATAAATGCTCACCATAGAAGTAAATTGCGTTTTCTGCTCTGGCATAAAGTGTTCTATTCAGAATCGAAAATGGGGGATAGCTTTCAACTCGACTAAAACTTTTCAAGAAAGTATTTGCTTCCCTTCGAATTCACCGAAAGCAAACTGAACAACTTCTCCAATCTTCTTCCCATGAGATGGAACATCAACTTTTTGTTCTATAACTATTCAATCATTGAATCAGTCATTTTAACATAAAATACAAGAAATAAAGAATGCCATATGTAAATTTCATAAACAAGTACAGTGCTGTTACAGTTGGTAATGTTATCTATGTTACCAACATAGCTGTTAAAACGACGAAGACCGTTAAATTTCCTTTCTTAAGGTTAGCTGTGTCTTCAAATGTTGTATTTTGATGGAACCATCAGACTTATTGTGGTAAAGAGGGGAATCATGTCTGATTAGTTTCAGCTTTAACCTAAATTGCCAATGCAAATACTAAAAATGATGTGTGGGAAGAAAAACATAAATATAAAAATGCTAGTAACTAAAACAAGAACTACTCTGTGCAAAAGGTTTTGGCAAATCAAAATACTTCTTCAGAAATTTAAAGACAATCGAAAGGATTTCAAATTACAATCGGAGAAATGACAATAAAAATTCTTGCTGAATGTGTTCTCTCTGGAAATGCTACCTGACCCGTAATGCTTCCAGTATTTCTGTGTTGGTTTCAGATTTACTGAGCCTTTGATGTTTGCTTAAGAAAGTTCATGTTCACTAAAAACCATGAAAATCTAAACCAGTTTTATCTTCAGACTCAAGAATGAACAAATCAACACACCCTAAACTACAGACTTTTAAAGTGAGAGACAACGAGGTGTAGAGAAGGATGAACACAGCAGGCCAGGCAGCATTATAGGAGCAGGAAAGCTGATGTTTCAGGCCTAGACCCTTCTTCAGAAAAGGACTTTTGAAGTGTGGTCATTTATGTCGGCAAAGCAATAACATTGCTTCATTGGAGGCTTCACTAGCATGGTGATGGAACCTAGCATGATGATGGAACATCTGAATGAGAACAAGCCAGCTGGGTGAGCAAGTCAACAACTGTACAAAGATCTTGCTGGGAATGGAAGGTTGAAGCTATGAAAATAGGCTGGCTAGCCTGGGACTTTTTCCATTGGAGTGTTGGAGGTTGATGGGTGATCTTATGGAGTTTTAAAATCATCAGATAAGGTGAATGGCAGGTGTCTTTTCCCTAGGGTGGGAGATTTCAAAACTACGGGGCATATGTTTAAGGTCAGAGGAGAAAGGTTTAAAAAGTACGTGAGAGAAGACATTTTTTGTTTTTACACAGTGAGTCGTTTGTGTGTGGAATGAACGTCCAGAGGAAGTGGTGGATGCAGGTACGGTTACAACATTTAAGAGACATTTGGATAAGTACGTGAATAAGAAAGGTCTGGAGGGATATGGGTTAAGCACAAGGCAGGTGGTACTAGTTTAGTTGGGATTATGGTTGGTATGGGTTATTTGGACCAAAGGCTTTGTTTCCATGTTGTATGACACTATGACTCTACAGCAGCAGGGAATTACTTACTTATCCAAAGGTGTATGTGATACAGGAAGAAGCGTCCCAGCACTTCGTCGAGTGCTTTGTTCATCTTTAAACCAGCAGGAGCTCCCATCAGCCACTCTAGCAGTTCCTGCAACTCCTTTGCAACATGCTATTATCAGAGAAATATTTATTAATGTCTTATCTTCACAGATTCTGACATGAAAACGCTCAACAGACATAGATTTGAAATTACACGTAATGCAACTCCAGCCTGGTGAAATCATACTTAAAATGAAATCACAGACAATCTGGATAGGATTCAGCATATATAGTCAATATTTTTACAAAAGTTTCTGACATGTTATTCTAACAGTAAATTTTAACTGTCTGAGGAGTAGTCCGTTATCACTGAGTTTGATGCACTATCTACTTGACTGATACCATTTGAGATCAACGACTGTAGCTGCACATGCAATGAAATTTAGTTTCAAACCATTACTTCAATTTAAATTTAAAATGCAGTCTAACCCACTAATAGATGTTAAATGACACTTAACATTCTTCACAAAATCTATATCTTATGATTTTGTCCAATTTAACAACCGTAGTCCATGTCTACGATCTATTTAAAAGTGTCCTTCATTGCTGTATACCATTTGTATTTGTATTGAATCAGCCTATGCTGTTAAAATGTCTTACTCTGGTCATGTAGTGTGAACTAGACAATTCTGTAAACTAATCTCTTGTAAGTAAACTTATTGGGGCCTGCCACCAAACACAGGCCTCTTCCACCTCCCAAGTCCCCAGCCCTACCCAGGACCTTCTCCACAACGTGCCTGGCGCCATTTACCAAGTGGTCACCGTTGCATCACCCACAGATCACGTCACATCCGCCGACACTGGCCACATCACTTCCGGTACCACAGCCATGCCACCGCTACTGTCATCCACACCGCGGATACCGCCACTGAGGCCAAGTGCTGCCTACAACAAGGATGCCGCTGTCACCCCCCACATCAAGGACAACGTCAGTTTCACCAACACCGCTCTGCCCACTGCCAACACCGCTCTGCCCACTGCCCCTACAGCCACTAGCTCTACAGCCATCGCCAGCCCCAAGCCCTGCCAGGTCTTCACTAACCCCCCAGACCTCCCCCTCACTGAGGGAGAACGGTCAGTCCTCAGTAAAGGACTCCTCTTAATCGCCTTGCACCCAAACATCAATGAATACTGCTCACGCCTGGACTTTGAACAGTTTTTCTGCTGCCTCCACCTCATTTCTTTAACTGTGAGTCAAACTCTCTCCTCTACAGACCTCTTCTCCCGCCTCCAACACACCCCATATTCCTGGACACCACCCCAAGGCCTCCTAACCTCCCTTGACCTCTTCAACAACAACTGCCATCGTGACACTGATTGCCTCAACCTCTCCACCCCTCTCACTCACTCCAACCTCTCCCCCACAGAATGTGCAGCCCTCCGCTCCAACCCTAACCTCACTATCAAACCCACAGATAAGGGAGGCACAGTTGTGGTATGGCACACTGACCTTTACATCGCCGAGGCCAGGTGCCAACTCTCTGACACCTACTCCTACCATCCCCTTGATCATGACCCCATCCCTGACCACCAAAACATCTTCTCCCAGACCATCCATCATCTTATCACCTCAGGTGACCTCCCACCCTTGGTCTTCAACCTCATCGTTTCCCAACCCTGCAACGCCCAGTCCTATCTCCTTCCCAAAATCCATAAGCCCGACTGGCCAGGCCGACCCATTGTTTCTGCCTGCTCCCGCCCCACTGAACTTATCTCAACTCCATTTTCTCCCCCTTGGTCCAGGAATCCCCACCTACGTCCAGGACACCACCCATGCCCTTCACATTCTCCAAGACTTCCAATTCCCTGGCCCCCAACACCTCATCTTCACTATGGTTGTCCATTCCCTGTACTTGCATTCTCCATGCAGATGGCCGAAAAGCCCTCCGCTTCTTTCTCTCCCACAAGCCCAACCAATCACCCTCCACCAACATCCTTATCCGCCTAACCAAACTTGTCCTAACCCTTAACAACTTCTCCTTCAACTCCTCCCACTTCCTACAGAGTAAAGGAGTGGCCAATGGGATAAGTGGAGTGTCTTTGGAGGATATGTGGAACAGTCCCTCTTCCGCAGCTACACTGGCACTATCCCTCACCTCTTCCTCTGCTACAATCGATAATTGTATCGGCACCAACTCCTGCTCCCATGAGGAACTCGAACAGTTCATCAACTTTGCTAACACCTTCCACCCCAAGCACAAATTCACCTGGACCATCTCGGATACCTCTCTCTCCTTCCTGAACATCTCTGACTCAATTTCTAGTGACCACCTGAAACTGATATCTATTTTAAACCCACAGGCTCCCACAGCTAACTAGTCTACACCTTATCTCACCCACCTTCTGCAAGAATGCGACCCCCTATTCCCAATTCCTCAGCTTCCGCCACATTTGCTCCCAAGGCAAGGTGTTCCACTCCCTAACGTCCCAGATGACCTCGTATTTCAAGGACCACAACATCCCCCCTTCCGCTGTCGAAAACGCCCTCCCCATAACAAAAACAAAGACAGAATCCCCCTTGTCCTCATGTATCATCTCCAGATTCATTCTCCGCCACCTGCAATCTGACCCACTACGAAGGATATATTTCCCTCCCTGCCCCATCTGCCTTCCAGAGGGACCGCTCTCTCTGTGACTCCCTTGTCTGCTCCACACTCCCCACTAGCCCCACTTTACCGGCACTTTTCCCTGCAACCGCAGGAAGGGCTACACCTGCCCCTACACCTCCCTCCACCCTCCCACCCCCATCCTAGGCCCCCCCAAAAAAAAATCCCCATCAGAGGTTCACCGGCACATCCGGTAATGAGGTCTATTGTATCCACTGTTCCCGACGTGGCCTCTTCTACATCGGTGAGACCAAACAGAGGCTCGGAAACCGCTTTGTAGATCAGCTACACTCGGTTTGCGAGAAATCACACCTTCCTGTCGCGAACCACCTCAATTACCCCTCCGAATCCCTGGACAACATGTCATTCCTGGGCCTCCTCCAGTGTCACAATGACGCCACCTAGAAACTGGAGGTACAGCACCTCATAGTCCGCTTTGGGAACCTACAACCCAATGGTCTCAATGTGGACTTTAATAGCTTCAAAATCTCCCCATCCCCAGCCCCATCCCATGACCAACCGTCCCTCTCATTCCTGCCTCCTCTCCCACCTATCTGCTCCTCCCACCTCATTGACCAATCCCCACCAATAACTACCCACATTCATCTATCACCATCCCACCTACATTCCCCAGCCGGCAGCCCGCCCCCACCATTTATTTCAGGAGTTCCCTTCCCCTCCCCCATCTCTGAAGAAGGGTCCCGACTCAAAACTTTCCTGCTTCTCTGATGCTGCCTGGCCTGCCGTGTTCCTCCAGCTCCACACTGTTATCTGACTCCAGCATCGGCAGTTCTTACTATCTCTTGTAAGTTTATTCTTTGATAGTTCAGAAGTCACTTTGCACGTAACCTGATCTCAATTAAGCCAGTAAAAATGATTGTGTGAATGTGGACACTTCCTGCGCAGCTGCTGAAGATCACTCAGCAAAGGTTTATAAATTAAAACCTAGAAAAGGACATAAAAGTGACAAAATTTCTCCCAATAGATAACATTTTTCAAAAGATTAAGATATATAAAATTTCTTACATCAGCAACTGGAACAAGGGCATCTGCCAACTGGCCAATTCGATTTTTCTCATAAAGCCAGGAGATCAACAACAATCCAAGAGCCACATCAATTAAGAATGAAACAAACAGGTTGGCTTTTCTGGAAGAAAATAAAATGTTTTCTGGAATATCTCAAAGACTGCCTTATCAAAAAGTAAGTTGGAGAACTTTGGTGAGTACTTGACTAGTAATAATTCGACTAGACCTCCTCGAAAACCCAACATGGCAAATTTAATAATTACCTAACCAAAAGGTTAGTTTTTAACTTTTAAATTTCTCAGGTTGTTGGCTTTTGTGGCTAACAGCAACAGGTTGCTGTCATTTGACACAGGAGGTCAATAGTTAGAGCATCAGCTGTGAAATGACAAGTTACAAACAAATGCCTTAACAGCCTGATTAACTTCTACACAAACACATCTATAGGACTCTCAGACATCTAACAAACCATTAGCAGTCTAATTACAAATAATGTAAGTTGGAATTTTTTTTAAAATCGAAGTATTGAAAAGCTAATGTGGTTTCTTTCCTCTGGAGACTGTAAATTGCGCCTATACATTTCCAAGTGCAAACTGTCATCCACAGTTGTAGAAATGAATGTGCCTCAAATGATTGAATGACTGTTCGATTTTAGTTGGCTTGCTGTCCAGTGGGCCATCCTAACTGGATATATAGTTGCCATTTTAGATCAATAAGTACAAGTGGACAGATGCCATTTTTTAAGGTTGAGGTTAGATACTAGATTTATTCATGAAGATAAAAATGCCAAGCTTACTGTACCTCATAAACTCTGAGTGACTCTGTGCTTTTGCAGTCATTGAGATAGTTTGCAAGTGATCCAAGCGATGTGCAAGCTGCACACAGGTTGAGAGTTTACTCCATAAAAAACACAGAGGCCAGATGTTTAACACTCTACAGCAAAAGGACAAAAAGAACATACTTTAATCTCTGATGCACAGTATAAACACAATCTGGTACATTCCGCATAAAGATATTTAGCTGTCCTTGAAATGTCAAACATTGGAAAAATATTTTATGATAACTACAGCTGTGAACTTTGCAGGTTTCTTTTAAAAAAATTGATCTGAACTGTGTAGCAATTATGCACAATAATTTATTTGCCTGTAAAATTTGTTACACGTGACACTACAGGCAGTGCAACGAGTACATTTCTATCTCATCAAGATTAAACAGATAAATGGCCCAGATTTTGCTTGAACGGGGTATGCACACAAAGGCACTGGAAATGCAAACTGTATCAATGCTGCAAGGGAAACAGGGCATCCTGGACCATGATGAACAATGGAGTGTACCATTCTTAGAAATTAAGGGTCGAACAGAACAGCTCCAGGGTTGATTGCAATTTATTATATTTAAATTAATTAATTGGGTGAGTTGATGTTGAGTTTTACAAAATAAAAAAAACTTGAGGGTGCCTGTTGAACGATGCAGTGCCCTTCTTGAGTTTGAAAACCTAGGGCTAAGTCCCATCTCCTCCAGAAGCTTGTAAAAACACTTTTGAACAAGTTGATTTAACTTTCTTATTGGGGAAAAAAACAAACTGGAACCTTTAGGGGTCTTAGGGCACATTGGTAGTCCCAAATCGCAACTGCCACAGTAGTGTGTTACAATCACAACAGGTTGATTAATAAAAAGGAGCTGGGTTCTGCTGCCTCTGGGTGGCAGTTTGTTAATTGTTGCATCGGATAACCTGGTGGTCAGGCTTAGCAGGTCAGAGGACATCCTTGTGGGCCTGTTTAAAATTGCCATCAACAGGTCCAGGCAGTGGATCATGCAGGGCAGCACAATTTCCAACTGCCTGCCTCTCTCCCACAGTTACATCGGTACCTGGGTGTCCTTGAAGAGGAAGCATACATTGACCTGTGCTCTTGAGACTCTCAGAGATGGGTGGACACAATGGGTCTGGGGAGCATCATCTCCTTTATAGATTGATTTAAATCACTCCTCTGTTTCCTTCCCTTTTATTTGATGTTATTGTTTCACTGCCCCGGGGGGAGGGGGGGGGGGGTGTAGTTTGTAATTTTGTTAATTGAATGTTTTGTTCAATTGGTGGCAAATCTATTTTAAGAAAAGAACTGAGTTCTGGGGTTTTTGTGGCACAGTGATAGTATCCTTACCTCTGGATCAAAAGGTCTGGCTTCAACTCCCACCTGCTTCAGAGGTGTGCCATTTTGCATCTAAACAGGTTGATTGAAAATACTAAAAAGTATGAATTTAGTCGTGGGTTTATTTTATACATAAAAAAGTAGGTTTTTCCTCAGGTGGGCGTGGGCTTCTAAACTGTTGGAAACTGGTGTTTTGATCAAACCATAGATTCACAATAAAACCATTATATGTTTCTAAAAGTAATTTGTTACCCAATTTAACAAACGGATATGTTAATTAATTAATTAACTTAATTAGTGAGTTTGAAGGACTAAAAAACAAAAGGGTTGAAGGTCTGAGATGGAACGTGAATTCGAGTGAATGAATTCAATCCCCAAGCTGGAAAAGAAAGAAAGATTGGATTAAACAAAGTGAGGGTCAGAAAGGAAACGTTTTTCATAAAAACAAATATGAAATTGTACAAGTTTATAACCTAAAGAAATAAAGGCACTGTATTCCCAACTGTTCACAGTCTGAGCAAAATTGATTAGCAGTCACAAGTAGTGAAAATGATCCCATTTGTTAGTATAGAATTTGAGAATTGCTGAAATAAAGAAATTTTATTGAAGCTTTTCATCTTGCACTCATGAGGGCAGTTTGCAGGAATACTAATTTAACAGGAAAACTAAAGTTAATATTGTGCATATTTATATCTCAGTATAAATGTTAGTTTTCCCTTTTAAATTGATATCCTTTTGTATTGCTCTGATGAATGCAAGATGAAAAACTTCAATAATATTTTTCTGCAGCTATATTCAATGGTCACATTGTTAAAAGGATACTCAATTACCAGACCTAGCTTTCTATGGCAAGTTTAGTTGGCAATTCACATTCAAATACAGCAAATTTATGAACATCTGGATGGGATAAGAGTGAGGTGCTGCTTCTGTAAAGTTGGGCAGTGTAAATCAGCTAATAAGAGGTCATTTGCAACTTACATATAAACAGTCATAGATATTTGGAATTCTGAAAATGACAAGTGATGCAAACTAATTGTTCAATTTACGAGTGAGACTGATAAAACTCTCAGTTAAATTTAGTCAGGGATATGGAACAAATGCTAATGTTTGGAGCTGGGTTGCAGATTGGCCAAGATCTCACTGAATGATGGAACAGGCTCATGGGGTTGAAGGTCCTCCTGCTGTTCCTATCCACACCAGTCTCTAACCTACACAAGCACCATACTGATTTCTATTTGCTCTCCTGCTGACAGCTTCAATTACAGGAGTCAGAAGAATACAACACTGCATGGTCATGCAGTACAACTACCTCAATGGCTTCAACAGTGCATGATCTTCAATTGCAGCATGTTGAGACAGAGGGGGCCTGATGCAATTAGAAAGTGGGACCACAGTTTCATTATACATTGAACTTTCAGTAAAGCTTATTTGCCAGATTATATGACCTATAATGCATCAAAATTTCATCACAGCTCCAAGCTCAAATCTCATCTGCTCAGTTGTTATACTGGCTTATGGCCCTCAATTTTTGAAAAGAGGTTTCTTTTAGCAGTCATTTTTCTAGGCGCCATAAATATTTATCTATTTTGTTTAACTTATTCAGCTTTTACTCAAGATATGGTGAAGTATGTTTAAGGTTGAGATTGATAGATTTCAACACATTAAAAACATAAGAAGACAGAGTTAGTGCAGGAAATAGATAATCAACCATGGACGGTACAGTTGTTATTGCCGCCTTAGAGCACCAGGGACCTGGGTTTGATTCTAGCCTTGGGTGGCTGTCTGTACATTCTTCCTGTGTTTGTGTGGGTTTTTCCTGGGTGCTCTGATTTCCTCCCAGTGTTCAGTCTCGGTGAATTAGCCATGCTCAATTGACCAGTGTTGTGTAGGCTGGGTGAGTTAGCTACAGTAAATGCAGGGTTGTGGGGGAATGGATGCTCTTCAGGCTGTTGGTGCAGTCTCAATGGAATGAATGGCCTTCATCTGTACTGTAGGGATTCTATATTCTCACTAAACAATTAAGCAAGCTGAATAAGCCTACTGCTGTTCTGATTTCTTATATAATGCTAAGAAGTTCCAAGTTTAGATTTTGCATTTCTTCAGAAAGTATGATTTAAATATTCACATTTTTGTGAAGACTTAGTGTGATCCATTTTGTCAGAAGAGACCAATGTGAAATTTTATAAAATGTACTTCTACCAAGCGCAATGTTCTCACTAAGCAGTTTGGCTGCCTAGGAGATATTGTACAGGTCCCTCACAAATAACAGAGGTGTTCGACTACACAATAATATTTAAGACATTGCACACTGAAAAATTAATCTCAGACAAGAGAAGCAGCAGCAGATTCCCCAAAGTTGAACATGAAATCACTGGGTCTCACCAGCAGTGACTTCAAAAGGCCACTAAAAATTGGAAGGTAGGCCATTTGACTCCTTCAGCTTGCCCTGCTATTTAATAAAATCAAAGCTGATCTAATTGTGGCCCTATTTCATGCCTGTCCTTCATGACCACAGACTCCCTTATTGATCAAAAATCTGTTGAACTCAGCTTTAAATACATTTAACGGCCAAGCCTCCACTCGTCTGAGGAAGTAAATTCCAACCACTAACAAGACCCATGAGTGAAGAAATTCCTCCTAGTCTCTGATTTAAGTGGGGAGCTTTATTCTAAAACTGAGCCTCCAGGTTCAGGATTTCTCCACAAGGAGAAACAGCTTTTCAGCATCCACCCTACTAAGCCTCCTCAAGATCATGCTTCCACAAGATCACCTCGTATTCTTGAAAACTCCTATGAACACAGGCCCAAACTGTCTAATTAACTTCCACTATGACCTTCTGTTGCACTTACAGCTCTTTTTAAAGTCAGTATAGTGTGAATCTACGGAGAACCCCAAGTCCTGTGTTTTTAACTTTTCACTTGTTTCAGAAACACCGTTGTAATCTTGTCAACAACAGCCATTGATTAGGGACAGGTTAAACGGAACACAAAACCTCCTACATTCTGCTATTTTAGGTCAATGGTGAGAGGGCTGGAGAGTAGGACTAACTGGGTAGCTCTCACAGGAGCTGGTACAGACATGATGGGTCAAATGACCTCCCTCTGTACTGTAAGGTTTATGATTCTAACACTGAACTTTGTATTTCACCCCCTCTCCAACTTCTTATGCAGCATTTTCTAAAAAAGCTTAAAAGAAAATTGCCTTTATAAAGGGGAATCTTATTTGCATTCAAGGTTATTTTAGATTAAAAAAGATTGACAGATGTTCTACAAGGATTCATGTTGTGTGAAATCTTTATGGCCATCATGGTGCAACAGTGGTGAGGGCAGCAAATTATACATTGGCCTTCATAGCAACAGGATTAGAGTACAGGAGAGGATATCTTGTCACAATAATACATAACCTGGCAAAATCACACATGTAGCAGAGGGCAGTTTTGGTCTTCTTTACTGAGGAAGGATGTTTGGCTAGGGAGGGAGTGGAACAAAGGTTTACCAGATCGATTCCTGGGACAGCAGGACTGACACATGAAGAGAGATTGGATATATGAGAACTATATTCATTAGAGTTTAGTAGAATGAAGGAGATTACTAGAGAATTCCAACAGGAAACGACATGGTAAAAGCAGAAAGGATGTTCCCTATAACTGGGGTCACAATCCAAGGTAGGCTATTTAGGACGAAGATAAAGAGAAATTTCACCACTCCAGGTAGTGGTGAACCTCTGACATTTTCTGCCATGGACAGCTGTGGAGGCCAAATCAATGAATGTTTCCAGGAGTTAGATATAGTTCTTAGGACTAAAGTGATCAAAGAGTTTGTGGACAAAGCGGGAGCAAGGTACTGAGTAGAAAAATCAATCATAACCATACTGAATGGCAGAGCAGGCTCGAAAGGCTGAATAACCTATTCCTATTTTCTGCCTGTATACAACATCCACTAATTACTTCAGTTTCACATACTGAAGTTGGAATTTACATTTATCGCGTATTCCTAAACTCAAGTTGAATGGGATATGGAAAGTGGATTGTGCTTGCGTATCCTTCACCTCCAGGAGTTTCATGAAGTCAAACCTTGTTAGCAGCTGTCCTGCAAGATATTCACTTAAAAATAAATTTCTAAGCGAAACAGCTTAACTAAACAACAGTTAGCTCCTAAAAGGTCTACTTGACAAAATCTCTTAAAAATTGATCTACACATTTTGGTATCTTCTCCAATATCAATTACCTGCTTTTGCAGATGCTGGATATAAAAGACAGCAGGAAGGAAAGTACCACACACGCAGGAACTGATGCTTGTTTCAAAAGTTCCACAACAACACTAGCTTCTCTTCCTTCTGACTGCCAATGAGTAAACTTAATCACTGTTTCGTCATACTTATCAATGACAAAAAACAACTCGCATTTAGCAACAGTATCAAATATTGTGGCAAAGTCTGAGGTAAGAACTTCTGACATCACTCCAGCATGATTATCATCTTCTGGAATTTCGGTGTCCAGAGGATGCAATTTTGACAGCATCACCTTGCGTTGATCATAGTGGATTAAGATGACATTTTTCTTGTTGTTCTTGTTGCCTTTTTGAAGCACTTCATAGTCAAAAACTGATTTTCTCTCTTTCCCCTGTGTCAACTGGAACCACAGATCATGGGGAAAGATTGAACTCAGGTCTTCCAGAAACTGGCCAAGGTCTTCTTTTGCCCGAGACTTATGGCTGTTCCAAGTTCCGAGCACAGAAACATCTACGTTTGTTACAGCTCTGATCTGCTGAAGGCACTGTTTCACCTGGCCAGGGATGAAAGGATAGTGAATAATTGCCAGGACAACTGCAGCATTCTGCTCTGGAATCCAACGGCCTATTAGGAGGCCACTTTCTGCTTCAAGGCAGCAACTTGGAAAGAATAGCTTGATAACCATGTTATATCTTCACAGATTCCTGGTTCTGCATCTGTAATAACAAAAAAGATAGTCTGAGACAGTCGCTAAAGCTGCTGTATCTGAAACACTGACTTTTCATGAAAGATTCAAGAATATGACAATCATTTTTAGTTCAATAGATAGCAATTTTGTTTTACATAACAGTTAATACAAACGAAATTGCCCATTTCGCCATCAGTTTCATTTGTCAATATAGCATCAATCCAGAGACTGATCAGAGTTGTAGTGGTAATGTAACAGAACTTGTAAGTTACAGGCTAACAATTATATTCTGGTGACAGGTTTAAATCTTAATATACCTCCTGGCAGAACTTAAATTTAATAATTAATTTTAATAAATCTAGCATTGTAAGACACTTTTATGGTCACCATTATGAAGACTATTATCCATTGTTGTAAAAATCCATCTGGTTCACTAATAGCTATTAGGGAAGGAAATTTTCTAACCTAACCTAGTCTGACCTCAACAACGTGTTTGACTCTTGTTCTTGATGTTCCTAAATGCCCTGGAGCCAAATGGCTTGCTAGGCCATTTCAGAGGCAATTATGAGTCAACCACATTTCTGTGGGCCCAGACTAAAGGTCAGATTTGTGTACATAAATGAAAAATAGAGTTGTCTGAAAAGCCTGTGCCCTCAACACTATGTTAAACAATGTGCCGATTTTGCTCCAAAGGTTAATCTAGAGGTGGGGTGAACACAATTCTTTTCTGAACGATTAAACATCTCACTCATGTGCTCTCTCTCCCACAATGCCAAACACAAGAAGTTTATTGACTTTGTTATTTCAAAGGCTATTATCCATTAAGCTGCTTAGTTCCACCAACTTCCCTGCTCCATTAATTATTTTTGACCACTGACTAAACTTCAACTCAGTCTTGGCTAGAATCATTCTCTAACATTCACAGTTGTCCAATCCTTGGCTTTTCCATCCATTCCGACTATGTTGTCACAACTGAACCAACCTACTCAATTAAGAGGTGCTCGTAGGAATCACTGCAATCCAGCTATACATTTCCATTTCCAGAACGACCATTTCAAATGACTACAATTAACAATACAAGTTTCAGTGGAGAAAGAGGCCAATTCTCCCACTAGAAGATAATGAAATGTGAGGCTGGATGAACACAGCAGGCCCAGCAGCATCTCAGGAGCACAAAAGCTGACGTTTCGGGCCTAGACCCTTCATCAGAGGGTCTAGGCCCGAAACATCAGCTTTTGGGCTCCTGAGCCTGCTGTGTTCATCCAGCCTCACATTTCATTATCTTGGATTCTCCAGCATCTGCAGTTCCCATTATCACTGATACAATTCTCCCACTATATCTTCACCTATTCTTTGCTGGAGAAATCCAAAACAAACTACATTGCACAGTTCTCTCCCTTAGTGCTACATTGTCCTCAGCTTCAAAACATGTCTTTTTCCTGAATAAATGTGAGGTGAATCTTAGCTAATCCTTGAGAAACAGCATTAAATAAAGATGCTTCATTTAACCTCTCCTAACACTTACTAAATAATTTAAAATAATGAGAGACCTCACTTTAGAATTCACCATTTTCAAAATCTCCCCACCCCAGCTTCATCACAAGTGCAACCCTTACTCTTGTCCCTGCTTCCTTGATCTGACACAATCTGTCCCCCTTCTTTGCCCACCTATCTACCTCACCTTTCCCACAGACCCCAATCTTCACTATCCGCGGACTGCATCCATCTATCACCATCTCACCTAAGTTCTCTCAGTCCTATCCACCCCTTCTATTTATATCTGAGCTCCCATCCCCCTCCCAGTCCTGGTGAAGGGTGTAAACCTGAAATGTTGACTTTCCTGCCCACACTGCTGTTTTTCCAGCTCCACAGTGTATTGATTTTAAATTAATGATTCCTCACCCGTGATTTGCCAAGCACAGAAAAAAAGCCATTTCTATACTTGGTAAGGCAACAGCTCTGCCCGAGACTACAAGAAATTACAAAGAGCTGTGAACAAAGTCCAGTCCATCATGGAAACCAGCCTGCCTTCCACTGACTCCATGTACATGTCCTCCCACCCCACCCCCCCCACACCGTGTCAGGAAAACAGTGAACATAATCAAAGATCCCTCCTACCCCCTTCCATCAGGCAGAAGATACAAAAGTTTGAAAATGCACACCAATAGATTTAAGAACAGCTGTTATCGAACTTATGGACAGACCTCTCATGTATTAAAGTTGATTTTTCTCTGCATCTTCTGTTGGAAAGTTCAGCTACCTCACCTCTAGTTAAAATATGCAATAAAATGCACAGAAGCACTTACAAAGAAAACATAACTGCTCATCACAGTGGCAAACGTTATACCTTCAGCATCAAAACAACATTTAAGATTGAAATGGAAATTCCAACAAAACTCAAGAAGCTCAACACCATCCAAAATAAATCAGCTTGCTAGATTAGCATTCCATTATTCACCTCCTTCAACACAGATGCAGGGGGACAGTTTTGTACCATTTGCAAGATGCAATGCAGTTGTTCACGAAAACATTTCTAAAAGCACATTCCAAACCAGTGTATTCTATGGCCTAGAAAGATACATGCAGATACATGGGTACACGAGAACTTGCAAGTTCTCCTCCAAAACACACACCATCCTGATTTGGAACTATATTGTCATTCCTTCACTGATGCTACGTCAAAATCCTGGAACTTCCTCTCTAACAGAACTGTGGATGTTCTTGTACCCCAAGCGCTACCGTAGTTTAAGAAGGTAGCTCGCCAACACCTTCCCAAGAGCAATCAGGGATGAACAATAAACAGTGGTCTAGACAACAATACCCACAACCAAGTAAAAATGAAAATCCATGGAACCATTCTTGTATGTCTGTTCCAGAGACTTTCCTATTGTGTGGTACACAATACGAGAGTCAAAACACGAGCTGAGGCCAAACCAGTTGATAAAAATTCACCATGACTTCCCTTCCTATCAGAGATAATAGGGACTGCAGATACTGGAGAATCCGAGATAACAAGGTGTAGAGCTGGATGAACACAGCAGGCCAAGCAGCTTCCTATGCCTTTTTTCACATACGGCTCAGGAGCCCATATGCTTTGTTAACCATTATCTCAAACTTCAGTGACTTGTGTGCACATACCTCAAACGTTCCTATGCTCCGTCTTTAGAATTGCGTTTGTTGTTTTGTTATGCCTCTGCTCATTTTTGCTATACAGTTTCAAAAAGGGGATTAATTAGATGTTTAAACATTAATTATTTGCAGGGTGACAAGGGAATGAGATTAGCAAGTTGTTGATGCAGAGTGGCAACACAGGAATGGCAGGCTAAACATTCTGTCTGCAATAATCTATTCCACAAACATAGAGCTCCTCGCAAAAACTGCAGTTCACACTAGCAAGCGCTTAGAAGGACACTGGTGCTTTACTGCTGTAGGGACACATTCCCCTCTCTTTCTACCAGTTTCAAATCCAACCTCAAATACAACCAGACAGCTGGCACAGAATGTGTACGTGTGGAGTGGGTGCGTTGGTGAGTGGGGGCATGGGGGGGGGGGTGAGTTGGTTAACGCTGGGTTGGGTTGCTAAACAAGGAAGGGAGGAGAGAGTGGGGAAAGGCAGGGTGAGGGAGCGGTGAAACTGTGGCGGGGGGGGGGTGCAGGAGCAGGGAAATGGGGAGAGATGTGGGGAAGATGGTGGGGGGGGGGGGGAGAGAGAAGTGCCGGGGGGGGTAGAGAGAAGTGTCGGGGGGGGGGGGGGGAGAGAGAAGTGTCGGGGGGGTGGGGGGAGAGAGAAGTGTCGGGGGGGGGGAAGAGAGAAGTGTCGGGGGGGGAGAGAGAGAGAAGTGGGGTGGGTGTCAGGGGGGGAGAGAGAGAGGGAAGTGGGGTGGGTGTCGGTGGGGGAGAGAGAGAAGTGGGGTGGGTGTCAGGGAGAGAGGAGTGGGGTGGTGTGGGAGGCAGAGAGGTGGGTGTGGCGGGGGGGGAAGAGGTGGGGTGGGAAGTGGAGGGAGGGAGGTGGGGTGGGAAGTTGGAGTGGTGTGGGGGGGGGGAGTGAGGTGTGGGGGGGGGAGTGAGGTGTGGGGGGGGGAGTGAGGTGTGGGGGGGGGGGAGTGAGGTGTGGGGGGGGGGAGTGAGGTGTGGGGGGGGGGAGTGAGGTGTGGGGGGGGGGAGTGAGGTGTGGGGGGGGGGGAGTGAGGTGTGGGGGGGGGGGGGAGTGAGGTGTGGGGGGGGGGAGTGAGGTGTGGGGGGGGGGTGGGGGGGGAGTGAGGTGTGGGGGGAGGGGGGGGGGAGTGAGGTGTGGGGGGGGGGTGTCCGTGGCCCGGGCGGCTCTCTGACACTGAACTAACGGCGAGGCGCACACAGCCGCCTTCTCCTCCCGAACACCAGCTCCAGGCCCCGGCTTCGGTTCCCGGCACCGCGGGTGCACCAAGAAAACGCCCCCCGCCCGGAAGCTGGGCCAACCTGGAACTGGTGCCGGGTGGAGGCGGAATTCCCCGTCCCCGGGGGCCGGGTTGGAGCAGTTCCCCCTCAAGCTGAGCTTCAGGAGGGACACTCCATGTTCACAAAATCCTGAAGGAATGTTGGGTTTTTAAACAAGGCGGCTGGATCCTTACCTTCAGTGTGTGCCTGGTCAGGAGTAATAGTCTCTCATTCACTGAGAGTTACTCCTATTGAAGAGGGTGGGGGTGGCGAATGAGGGGTCATGCTTCAACACCAAGGAGTGTCCTCAGAGCTTCAGGAAGAATCCCTTCTCCCTGAGCGTTCCTGGCTCCTGAAATTTACTTCCTCAGCGAGTGGGGTCTTATTCGAGTCTGTGTAGGACACCATTTCTGAAAGTGGAGATCAGGACCAGTCTTGATCTTATTGAATGGCAGAGGGCAGGCCGGATGGTCCATATGGCCCACCCATGCCCCCATTTCTTGTGATCTTGAGAAAGAAGCACGACATAGTGTCATACAGCTCGGAAACAGACCCTTCAGTCCAACCTGTCCATGCCAACCATGATCCCGAACTAAACTTAGTCCCACTTGCCTGCCCTTTGCTGGTATCCCTACATGGGATGTTGCCAGGACCCAAGGGACCGAGTAATAGGAAGAGGTTGGACAAGCTAGTAATTTTCTCTTCAGAGCATAGGAGACTAAGGAGGAATCTTATAGGATTGTACAGGGTGAATGCATTCAGTCTTATTCCCAGGGTTGGGGAATCGAGGACTAGAGGGCATCAGTTTAAGGTAAAAGGGAAAAGAATACATGGGATCTTGACGGTAAGCTTTTTTATACAGAGAGTGGAATGCATATGGAATGAGCTGCCAGCAGAAGTGGTTGAGAAAGTTACAGTAACAACATTTAAAAGGCATTTGGATGAATACATGGATAGGAAAGGTTCATAAGGATATGGGCCAAGCGTAGGGAAACGGGGTTAGTGTGAATGTATGTTTTGGTCAGCATGGACCCATTAGCCGAAGGGCCTGTTTCCAAGCTGTAGAACTCTATGATTCCATGAATCTTTCCTATTTGTGCTGTTTTCCAGGCGTCTTTTAAATGTTGTAGTTGTATACGCATCCACCACTTCCTCAGGAAGTTCATTATGCATGCAAGCCACCTTCTGTGTAAATGTTGTATACCATACCAATTCAGACACAAAGCTCTGTGCAAATCTTGTGCCCACCTTAACTCAGCAAGGATGTGATGGCACATGTGATGTGCCATCATCCCATGTATTGCAGGATCATTATTTTCAACTTTTACCCATCCCCTACGTTGTCTTCCTGCACGCTATTTTTTCCCTTGAGTTCTCCAGGCAGTGATGGCTAGGGAATCTCATCTTGTCACAGTCTGAATGTTTTCATTGTCTGCCCAATGCACTGCTCAGCCATCAGGAGTTGAAGAACTGGAATACTGAAAGTGTTCTTTTCACTGCTCTGCTTGTCTCAAAGAATGTTGCTGTCAAAGCTATACAGTTAGGTGTGGTGGGCAGCTAGTAGAGGGACCATAGGAGATCTTAAGAGCAGACTAGATCATTCAGTTTTTTTAATGCCTGCTCCACAATTCAATAAGATTATGGCTGATCTGGTTGTAATCTCAGTTCCGCTTTCTTGTCTGCACCCCATAGCCTTTGACTCTCATGTCCATCAAAAATCTGTCTGCCTCAGCTTTGAATAAATTCAATGACCCAGCTTCCTTCAGTTTTGTGGAAGATAATTTCACAGACTAACACCATCGTTCAGAGAAGACCTTCCTCCTCATCTCTGCATTAAGCTATGCTTCCTAGTTCTAAACTCCTCTACAAGAGGAAACACCCTCCTCGTATCCACCCCATCATGATCTTGCAGGATGTTTCAATAAGATCACCTCATTTTCTACACTCCATGATTGCACCATCACACACCCAGCCTATCCAGCCTTCTTTGATAGGATAACCACCACCCTCTCCACGCCACCATTTCAGGAATGACTGGAGTGAATTTTCTCTGAAATGCTACTAACACAATATCTTCTCACAAATGAGATGAAAACTGCGCAAACCGTTTTGGATATTGTTTCCCTCAGGCCCTGACAGCTGCACTAAAACTTCCCTACTTCTATTCCCCTTGCAATAAACAACAACATTCCATTTGTCTCCCTAATTACTTGTTGTATCTGCATATTAAATTTTGTGATTCACGTACACACCCAAATCCCTCTGCACCTCAGACCTCTGCAATATCTCACCGTTTAAACAAAACTTAGCTTTTGTATTGTTCCTGCCAAAGTGAAAAAGACCTCATTTTCCCTTATTATATCCCATCTACCAAATTTTTGCCAACCACTCAATTTGCCTGTGCCTCTTCACGTACTCTCTACATCGTCTTGGCAACTTATTTGCCGACCTACCTTTGTGTTATCAACAAATTTAGTTACCATGCATTCTGCCCCTTTATTCAAGTATTAGTACAGATTGTGAATATATGAGGAGTTGGGGGCTGTCATGACAGCCGGAGAGCCAGATTCATTGTTGAAAGAAGGCAGGGGATTGGTGTTGTGTCCAAAAGGCTATTCAGCTGAAAATATATTGAAAAATTATGTCCTTTCTTGTTTCCTTACATCAACACTGAGTGTTTCAATACAGCTTGCTCCTCTATGCAAAGGCAGTAGATTGTTAAAACGAGTTTTAATCTTCATTTACCAATTGTCCCACCGTATGCCATCATTTACTTGCCCATTTGAAAAAATTCTTCAGAAGTGAGCATGAGAAGACTACAAATGTAGCACAGATCCTGCGTCATGGAACAACTGTTTAGTTCTAGAACTATCTAATTATAAACAGAGACAACTATATAAGAACTGGATAACAGAACTAGTCTCTGACAATCTGTTCCATCATTCAAAAAAAGTTTCCATGATAGCTCAAACAGAAAATATAACTATAGGTCAGTTATATTAACATATTTCCTTAGAAATGGATGTTGAGCAGCGCGGTGGCACAGTGATCAGCACTGCTGCCTCACAGCACCAGGGACCTGGGTTCAATTCCAGACTCAGGCAGCTGACTGTGTGGGTGTCCTCTGGGTGCTCCGGCTCCCTCCCACAGTCCAAGGATGTGCAGGCTAGTGGATTGCCCATAGTGTTCAGAGATGCATAGATTAGGTGGGTTATAGGTGAATTTGTTTGGGTGGGTGCTCTGAGTGTCAGTGTGGACTTATTGGGCCAAAGGGCCTGTTTCCACACTGTAGGGATTCTATGATTAAATTTTTTGCCCAATCTTCAGAGATTCCCTTTCACTTTGGAAAGTGCTCATACCACTGAAACACTGCTATATTTCACAAAGGTTTCAGAGCAAAATGAAAAACTCCAGTGTACAACGAGCTTTAGTGAATGAAGGAAGACTTACCGAACGCAGCAACGTCTTGCCAGAAGCGTTTCTGTATCTGTCACGTTAGTACTGTGAAGATTGTACACTTATTGGTGGCTGCAGATAGAATGGGTGTGAGGCTGCTCCTGAGCCAGCAAACAGTAGAAGGGTACAGTGTGTGGTGATAGAATTCTCAAAGTTTTATTGCTATATTTTGGAGCTTTCTAAAACTACACCTAGTAACTGAAATTATACTGTATCTTATACTTTCAGATGCTGCTTTCTATCCTGCTCTGGCTTTGATGAAAACCGCTTGCAGATTTTTTAACTTTTAAGTTGGTGCTGAATTGGATGTGGGTGTGAACAATCAAAAGGTCAAAATGATAATACTACCTTCATGTACCACCCACATATATCGACATTTATTGCTGTTTTAGTGAGAGTCTGTGCAAGTCAAAAAAGCTTAGCATTAATTCTGTGCAAATGTTTTGATGAAACTTTTGAGGAAATAATGAATAATTGTGAGTTGTAGAAGAGGAGCATTTCGCATATTCAGAATGCTGAATAACCCTTCTGGTTCAGGAATGGAAATTATTCAAGGCTGGAGGCTGGAAAAGAGTGTTTGCTCCCAAACATGTGCTAGCCAATGACCATCTCTAACGAGAGAGAATCTAATCGTCATACCTTGACATTCAATGCCATTATAATCACCAAATCACCACTAACAATATTGCATGGGTTATCATTGACCAGGAACTGAATTGCTCCAACTAAATAAATACTGTGGCTATAACAGTAAGACAAAGTCTAGGAATTCTACAGCAAGTAACTCACCTCCTGACACCCCAGAGCCTGTTCACCATCGATAAGGCACAAGTCAGGGGTGTGATGGAATACTCTGCACTTTGATGGATGGATGCATAAGACCATAAGTTCATAACATATAAGGAGCAAAGTAGGCCATTGAGCCCAGCATATTTGCTCTGCCATTCATGAGAACATAGCTAAGCTGATAATCCTCAACTCCATTTCCTGCCTTTTCCCCATGATCGGTGATTCCCTCACTGATTAAAGATCTGCCTCGATCAGCCTTGAATACATTGGGTAGCACTGTGGATCAGTGGTTGACACTACCGTCTCACAGTGCCAGGGACCCAGGTTTGATTCTACCCTCGGCCGACCGTCTGTGTGGAGTTTGCATATTCTCCCTGTGTCTGTGTGGGTTTCCTCTGGGTGATGTGGTTTCCTCACACAGCCCAAAGATATGTAAGTTAGGTGTATTGGCCATGCTAAATTGCCCCATAGTGTCCAGGGAAGCGCAGGCTGAGTGGGTTAGCTTTAGGAAATGTAGGAATTGGGTAGGGGGATGGACTTGGGTGGGAGGATGCTCTTTGGAAGGTTGGTATTGGGCCAAATGGCCTGTTTCCACACTGTAGGGATTCTATGATTCTATATACATAACCCAGCCTTGATAGCGCTCTGCGGTAAAGAATTCCACAGATTCACCTCTCTCTGGGAGAAATAAATTCCTCCTCATCCCTGCCTTAAATGGGTGACCCTTTTCTCTGAGATCATGCCCCCGGTCTTAGACTGTCCCACAGGGGGAAACAATCTTTACCAATCCACCTCTTGTTCTCTAAACTCCAGTGAATACAGGTCCAACCCACTTAATCTCATAGACTCATGGAATTGTGCAGCATGGAAACAGACCCTTTGGTCCAACACGTTCACGCCAAACATGTTCCCAAACTAAAATAGCGTCACCTGCCTGTGCTTGATCTACATACTTCCAACCTTTAATGTTCACAATCT